>NC_057804.1:660763984-660890488 GCF_018294505.1 Triticum aestivum
ACAAGTGATAATTTCCACATCCACAAATCCAGCTAAACCCGCACGATCAAATGGCACAATTGTTATGCAGAACATCATACCAAAGCTGACACCAGTTGTTCCAGGGATGTCTGCCACCATCCTACACAGGATGAGTGGAGGTATATCATAATGAGATCAAACTAAACAGGAAGAACATGTAAAAAATGTGGGGCGGAAAACAAATAGGTAGGGAGTCATAGTGTGGAGAATATGAACATGTTGCATTTAATTTATTAATAATAATTTACTAGTGCAAGTACTCCCTTAGTGTTGGGTGACTTGGGCTTGGGGCATCTGGATCCACCAGCATCTTTTGAAGCAAAAGAGAACTCAACCAAGTTAAGATATAATTAAGATGTTTGAGTATGTTAAGAGTAAATTAATCACGTGCGAGACCTTTTGTGTTTCTAAGAAATTCTTCACACTAATAGTAGTAGGTGAACCGTGTGGAAGGGTTAGATAACTGAAGAAGTCGTGTATAGTGCCCTACTATAGTCCAGTTAGAAGTTTACCAGGGTGTAGAGAAGTCTCATGTCATTGCCACCGACATCGACTCGCGACTTGCTTACGACGACAGATGGTCTCAGCTCAGCACCTCGCTGAAGTAGCCTGTTGTTGTAGCCTATGCTGAGTGGGACAGTTGATGTAAACGGATCCAACACATCGTGTATGACTCGAGCCACAACCAAGGGATCCAGTACTGCTGACATTTTCAAACCGGGCTTTTCCCCTTTCCATTACTTTCATAACGGAAATACAATGTCTCAGGAACTGAAATTAACAAGGCTAGGGAAAGAAGAAAAGCGAGTTCAGGGCAATAACAGGAAACCCACCATCTGCGCCTGTCATCAGAAACAACAGATCATGGGGCGAAAACCTGTTATCACCCAAAGCCGCCTACAGGAACTAGAGCAGTAGCACACATATTACAGACGCACATCACCAGGCACATGCCAAAGTATCATCAGTTACCAAAATAAACTAAACACCCCCCACATGCAAAGCCCCAACAGTACACCCCAGCAGACGATGTCGAGCACAAACTGTCATCCATCTTCAGCTTCAGTCGTGCCCATCCATGTTTGGAGCCGGAGGTCCACACCAGCAACATCATCTGAGTTGTATTCTCTTTCAGCATCTCCGCGCCCTTCTTCACCATCTCTTCCATCTCCGGTTTATGGAGGATTTCCCAGTATATTAGAAAAGCACAAGCTATGAACACGATCTCAAATGGAGAGTTAATCCATTTGCATTCGGAAGTAGCTCTGTTCCGGGCTAGCCATATGGCCCAGCATACAGCTGCCAAGCCAATAGTATAAATTTTTTTCAAAGCCAGGTAAGAAACTATACATCCAAGTATAATACTGCCAGATGGAATTAGGACAACAATCAGTCCCAAGGAGAGCTCCTACAGTTCTCCAAATCACTCTAGATACAGGACACAAGAAAAGAAAGTGCGAGGTTGTTTCCAATTGATTACAGAAGGAGCAACAGGGGTTTCCAGGCCAAAATCTTTTTTTCATATTATCTCTAGTCAAGATGGCATTTTGCCCCACCTGCCATAAGAAGATTTGAATTTTTAAGGGGAGCTTAGCATCCCAAATCCACTTGAGCTGGATCCAGCAATATCTCTTTCCAACCATCTATACATCGAGTTGGTTGTATATTTTCCAGAGTTATCAAATTTCCAATAAATCTCATCAGGAAAATCATTTTGTTTAAGTGTTAATACCTCCTTTTTCATTTCATCCCATTGTTTCATCATTTCAGGGGACATCCTCCTCCTAAAAGAGGTAATATGATTCAACAAGTCCATTCTATCAACAGTACAGTTTTGTTCTACACAGATATCAAACAGTAATGGGAACTTTTCTTTAAATGGGATCCTTCCTTCCAATTGATGGAACCATAGTCTGGCCACATCTCCTTTATTCAGTTTGACCCCCCTGCCATTCATATATAAGTTTTTCACTTTCAAGAGGGATTTCCAGCATGGTGAATCATTGTTTTTTGCCTTTACCATGGCCACTGAGGTTTTCTTCAAGTATTTAGCTTTAACTATATCCTGCCAGAGGCCTTTATTCTTATCTAGTTTCCACCACCATTTCACCAGTAAGCTGATATTTTGCTTTCTCAGGTCCTTGACCCCCAGGCCCCCTTTCTTTTTAGATCGACAAACGCGGTCCCACTTGACCATATGGTATCCTTTTTTCTTTCCTTTTCTATGCCAGAAAAAATTCCTTCTCGGCTTGTCCCACCTCTCTAATGTGGTCTTGTTCAGTAAAAACATGGACATGTAAAAGGTTGGTATATGTGACAGTACCGTATTCACTTTAATGAGTCTCCCTCCCATAGACAGCACCTCACTAATCCAGTTTTCACCATGATCGATGAATTTGTCATCCACAAAGCTCCATTCGCTACATTTGAAGTACTGCTGACATATATGCTGGATTTCGGTTATTCTCTTGACCTAGCTCTCCACGGACCTGCTGGGGAATTGTTGTTTCTATGCACCAAATTTTTTTTGGAGCATCAGTATAGACACAAGAGCTCATATACACGCGCATACATTCATCCCTATGAACGCACACACGCACACCCTACCTCTATGAGCACCTTTGAGAGACTGAGCCGGCATATCATCTTGAGATTTATGAAGCCACTATTTGTATGGTGTGCGATAAGGCTCCCAGGCTGTTGATATTTCGACGTCGACGTCGACGCCATTCCTGGGATGGGGTGTAGTGTAGTGTAGGTGACATGTTTGGGTTCTCGTTGGAACTATAAGTCATTCAAGTCACGACCCTTCCCAAGTGATGAGAAGGAATATCTCCAGGACGAAAGCGACTCCATGATACTAGTGCCATGTCATGCGTCACCTTTGTACACATGACGGCCGGCCTTGATATTTGCCGATTAGATACTGAGCTTTATGATTACTGGAACAGTAGAACATGTTAGAATTAATCTGGCCATTATGGTTAAACAATGAAATTGAGAGATGCGTGCAAGGAAGAAGAAGTCAAATTGAATTGGTTTTGACTAATGCATGTATGCTGGCTGTACAGAGCTACACGCTGCATGAAACCCAATGAAAAAAATTGACAAATTAGCGTGGTCCTTAAAATACACTATTAGCATGTTATTAGCGAGACTATACATTAATTTATTTTAGTAAGACGTTGCTCATCATGCTTTTTTCACTGTTGAAACCTCTAGGCCGCTATTACTAGTTATTGAAACGAAGTAAGAGCCAAGGAACTAGAGAAGAAGTTCAAGTTGAGTTTGAACAGAGGTGGATGCTGCATGCATGCTTGTCGGCTGGACAAGAAAGTGATGTAGTAGCTGATAGTTTGTCGGAAAATATCAAGGATGTATGCGTAACCTGAGCTAGCAAGGCAGAAGGGAGCCAAACTCAAATTTACCGGCTAAGCTCTGCGATGAAAGGCTTAGCTTTGCTTTGTACATACCTTTGTTTTGCAATTGTTCTACGGGTCAGGGCTTCAAAAAGAAAAAGAAAATGAAAGGCTTGGCTTTGTACATAACTTTGTTTTATTAATGGAAATCACCGTTCTACGGTCAGCTTCAAAAAAATAAAAAATAAAAAAGGAAAGGCTTAGCTGTTAAGCAGTGCTGTCGCTGCGGCCTCATAGTATCATTATTGTACGGCCGCCTGTTGGATTGGTACCAGTGATGAAATGGTTGAGAACTTGTGCAAATTCCTGGACACGGTTTTGTGGCGGCTTGGCGGCACTGGTGTACTTTGACTACCAGAGCATGATTCTTGGAAACACGGCAGATTTTCAATACATTTCGAATATTTAGGATAAAAAAGGAAACCCGACCCTAAACCTATCCTACGACGTCGGCCCGTCAGTCACTTCCTTTGTATTCTGCATCAGCGAGCACGACCTCCATCTGTCGTCTCCATGTACGACGGCAGGGTTAAGAACCGTGAAGTGGAGGTGCGATCTCCGGCGAGGAAGAATAGAACATAGGAGACAGACCGGCCCACTTGGGACACAACGCCCTGCCGCATCCCATGCCCTACTCAACCACGGAGGAGTCAGTGACCTGTCAGTCACCGATGCTGGTGGACATGAGGTCGACGATGAACATGGACGGTCCATCACTGTCCACCTGCCACGTGCACCCCAAAAGTTGGACGGCGGGGCGTATGATGCACAGCTGGTTGCGTTGGAGTCCTGGACCGTCTGCGCCGCCAGCGCGTGTGCGGCCACATCCGTGTCTGGCTGTGCCAGCTCTGCTTTGCGAATGGCGCCTTGTGCACGCGCAGCCTCGTAGAGCGCCCACTGCTATGCAACAAAGTTCGGGTTCGCCGTGGCCATGGCGGCCACGGCTGCCTCGCTTGCACGCTCGTCGTAGATTTGTCCCTCCGTCAGCTAGTGCTGGACGAGGAGGAACTTGTTGCACCTCCGCTCCTCCTGTGCTTGTTGGAATGCTGACATAGGAGCCGGCGCAGGCTCCTCCTCCTCCTCCATGGAGACGTCATAGTGCGCCTGCATCTGCTCCCATGAGACCTGCTGAAAGATCATGGAGACATCCTAGAGGGGGGGGGGGTGGATAGGTGCTTTAAAATAATTACAGTTTAGGCTTGAACAAATGTGGAATAAAACTAGCGTTTAGTTTGTTAAGTACAAAACCTAAAACAATTAGGCTCACCTATGTGCACCAAAAACTTATGCTAAGCAGGATAAACAACTAAGTGATATCAAGATATATAACATGTAACACTATGTCACAAAGTAAAGTGCATAAGTAAAGGGCTCGGGTAAGAGATAACCGAGGCAGGCGGAGACGATGATGTATCCCGAAGTTCACACCCTTGCGGATGCTAATGTCCGTTTGGAGCGGTGTGGAGACACAATGCTTCCCCAAAAGCCACTAGGGCCACTGTAATCTCCTCGGGCCCTCGTACAATGCAAGATGCGGTGATTTCACTAAGGGACCCTTGAGGGCCTTCACCGAACCCATACAAATTGCAACCCTTGGGGGCGGTCACCGAACTCATACACTTTGGCAACCATTGAGGGCGGTCAGCGGAACCCGTACAAATTGCTCGGGGCGATCTCCACAACCTAATTGGAGATCCCGACCCTTGCCCGGAGCTTTACACGACAACGATTGAGCTCCAAATGCACCAACCGTCTAGTGCACCAAAATACCCAAGAGGAACAAGCTCTAGGGTGCCCAAACACCCAAGAGCGATAAGCTTCCTAACTTTCACACTCAAATCCCACCGAAGCAACGAAAGCTATGGAAAAATATGAGAGGAAGAAGAAAAAGGAGAACACAAAGAACTCCAAGATCTAAATCCAAGGGGTTCTTCTCACATAGAGGAGAAAGTGATTGGTGGAAACATAGATCTAGATCTCCTCTCTCTTTTTCCTCAATAACTAGTAAGCATTATTGAAGGGATCGAGAGATAGCAAGCTCGAAGAATGTCAACAATGGGGGAAGAACACGAGCTCAAAACATAGGGACCTTTGAAGAAGAAGGCCCCTTAAATAGCCCCTCTCGAATCCAACCGTTATGCCCACAAGTCGTGCTCAAGCGGTACTACCGCTCGGGGGAGCGGTACTACCGCTTAGCATGGTCAAAATAGCCCAACAAGATAGAAAAACACGAGTGGTAGATCTACCAGAGAGGTAGTACCGCTCGGGGGAGAGGTAGTACCGCTTGAAAGGTAGTACCACTCGGGGGAGCAGTACTACCGCTTGGAGAGGTACTATCGCTCTCTACTACCGCTCAAGCGGATTGGGGAACAGAAGCATAAAATAAGCGGAATTGAAAGCAGTACTGGTCAGCGGATGTACCGCCTAAGCGGTACTACTGCTTGAGAGGTACTACCGCTCTCTACTACCGCATACCTGGCCCACAAACATCCGTGTAACCGCGATGGTCGGCTCTAATACCAACTTGTAACTCCCCGGATACACCTGCCGGTGGTCGTTACTCCTGGCGGGATCTAGACTGGCGGGATCTGTGAGTTCGTTGAGAAGTAGTGACCAGTTTCCTCCGGATGATGCTTCATTTTGCTCTTCTGTGTGCTAAGTTTTTGGTTTGCACCTCCAGTAGCCCTTTTGCTTTGAATAAGCTAGGCATAATGTAAATATTTGACCTACCTTGGGTTTACCTTGCCACATCCGGGACTTATAATGCAAAGTTGGTCGATCGATCCGTTGATAATGCCTTCCTTTCATCTAAACAAATCTTGGGTTTGGGGTTGAAAATATTTTTTGACGAGTTAGATCGTGTTGATTTTACTCAGTACAACTTATTGAAATGCAGAGAAGGTGCTTAGAATTAGCAATGAGTTCAGATTAACAAACATTGTGAATACTTTTTATGACTATTAAATAATAAACGACGTATATTCCATTAAGCTCATCATAGCTGAAGATACAAAGTTTTTCTAGATAATGTCCTGAAGATACATACCCTGCATATTGGGTGATACAGAGCATCCTATGTTGTGATGCAACACCACAGTACAGTCATATAATGGTCTGTACTCTGTAGTATATAGTCTCTACTACCCTTGAGAACTTTCCGGCCTAAACCTTCTTCCACCCGACCCACCTTCCCTTTGACAGCTGAAATATGTGGCAGCGGCAATGTTAAGGTGGTACTGGCGTGCGAAGTTCCTGGAGCTGAAATTCTGCCGCATGTCCGGTGCAAAAACCGTCCCCCTTCCTAGTTGCTGGAACAGCACAAATACCATCCGGTGGATGCCGGACCTTGGCTCTGGTCTTTCATAAACTACAAGCTCTTGGCCTGCAAGAGCACCAAGGCATTAATTAGTGATTAACCACTTCAGAATTTAAAGAGCAATTCTTTTTTTTTTGCGGGAAATTTAAAGAGCAATTCAACTGGGTGGAGACATCTAGTCACGTATCTTTATTGTCGAATTATGATAATTCATTGCGCAAGTTTGGTTTTGTGCATGTGAAAAAATAAATCGAGTATAAATGATACCCTCTCAGTCCCACAATATAAGATCGTTTTTCAAGCTAGATAGGAAAAAATGTTAATGAAGTATACCACTATTTTAGGATCCCTGTATTTTAGCTGTACAATGGACTTGTCTTAAAGATTTCCAAAATCTTTAAAACAAATGCATGTCATTTTATGCGTTGTTAGTTATTATTTTTCTAGTATTATGATATCCAATTGTTAATGATGAGCCAACTTTGAAATAACTTTTGCCTGATTTAAGTGATAGCCCTATCTGTTAATTCTATGGTAGGCAACAGGTTTGAGGCAAAGTTTTTGTTTTTTTGTTTTTGGGAATGTGAGGCAAAGAACTTAACAAATGATAGTTTCCACACCCAAAATTCAAAAAAAAAAGTTTCCACACCCACAAGTTCAGTTAAACCCGCAAAATCAAATGGCACAAACTGTTATGCATAACATCATACCAAAGCCGACACCAGTTGTTCCAGGGATGTCTGCTACCATCCTACATAGGAGTGGAGATATATCATAATGAGATAAAATTAAATAGGAAACACATATAAAAATTAAAAAATGTGGGGCAGAAAACAAATGGGTAGGGAGTCATATTGACGAGAATAAAAACATGTCGCGTTTAGTTTACCAGTGCAAGTACTCCCTTAGTGATGGGTGACTTGGGCTTGGGGCATCTGGATCCACTAACATCTTTCCAAGTGAAAGAGAAATTCAACCAAGTTAACATATAACTACGATGTTTGAGTATGCTAAGAGTAAATTATTCACATGCGAGACCTTTTCTTTCTATGAAATTCTTCACAGTAATAATAATAAACCATGTGAAAGAGTTAGATAGCTGAAGAATGGGTGTATACTGCCAACTACTACAGTTAGAAGTTTACCAGGGTGTAGAGAACTCTCATATCATTGCCTCCAATATCAACTCGGGGCTTGCTTACAACTGCAGATGGTTTTAGCTCAGCACCTGGCCGAACTAGCCTATTGTTGTAGCCTATTGTGAGTGGAACAGTTGATGTAAATGGATCCAACACATCATGTATAACATGAGCCGCAACCAAGGGATCCACTGCCAACATATACTGGACCCTTCTCTGTTATTCTGTTAACCTACCTCTCTATGGCCCTGAAGAAATTGTGTCTGTGCATGAACTAGTTTTATGGTGCGTGATGAGGATTGTCTTATTCACCTTTATAAAGTTTTGATACTGGTGTCATGCCATGCGTCACCCGTATATACACGACATCCTTGATATTTGTCGATTAGATCCCGAGCTTCATGGAGTAGTCAGGCTCTTAGGCTGTTGATATTTCGACGTTCATGCTTAAGTCATCCAATTATCGGGGTGTACTGGAACAAGCCTGCAAACTGTGGGCCGGTAATCGTTAGCTCAACTAGCTGTTCCTTTGGACACAATCTGTTTGGAAAACAATAAGTGCCATATTTTTGAACCTAATGACGTAGTGGTACTGGACATATATATGTGTACTTAACGTGTTTGGGTTCTCATTAACTGCGTATTTCTACTTTTCTAGTGATGTTAAGTATTTTTTTTTCTTGTAATTTCCAAGACATCTGCTGATATTGCTGGCATTTAATGCATTTGCATAGTGTTAACAGATTTTACCCCGTCCGAAAACTCATCTTCCTTAGATGATAAGGTTATTATTTTATTCAAATTCAGGGATTGCAGGAATGGACTAGTAGGAATAGGAAGCATATGATTGCATCCACTTAATTGCCCTCGGCAGGAGCCTGGCCACATGAACATCGTTTCATAAGGTGAATTGCTTCAAAGGGGCTTGCCAAGTTGCAGCGATGCTCTATGTTGGAATGGAACGGGGATCACTCTTCCGTTACCACCAAAAAAGTGAGTTGGGTTATGTGCAAATTTAAGCAAAGACTAACTTGATCTGTCTCTTCACTGTATTACTTCTACTCCCTCCGTCCGAAATTACTTGTCATCAAAATGGATGAAAATGGATGTATCTAGAACTAAAATACATCTAGATACATCCATTTCAATGACAAGTATTTCCGGACGGAGGGAGTATTAATTAACATGTTGTATAAGTGTATAACATATTACAACGATGTTTGCTCCTGCGTTGTTGGCTTGGTTTTAAACAAAGCAGCAGGCTATCATGTGTTTTAGTAATTTTTTTGAGCAGTGCTCTATAAGAGCCTATCCATGCACAAAGATGCAAGTTTGGGCTGATTGTGCTAACCTAACAACCCATCCGGTTATTTCTTATATGTTCAGAAAGCAGAGTGTCAGATAAGTAAGAGTAAACCACTAATTATTAGATAAGAAAAAGTACTAATCCATGTCCAAATGCACCACTTTGTGAGTTTGCACACTTGAACATATTCTGATTTGAATACATAGTTACATACACACACAAAATTGAGTAAAATTATGTTCTATTACAGTAGAAAGACAAAAAATGAGAACATATGTCTGTGTTATAGAACTCAATATTTCCTTTTTGGGTATAATACACATATGATTGATCTCTTCATGCACTTTTGAATATGTCCTTAAATGAACACATAGTTCTACACTTCATAGTTCTATGGGTTCTGTAAAAACTTTTCGAAACCCACGAGTGCACGAAGTCGCAAAGGGGTTCATATTAATATATGTCCACACAATCTGCTTTGGTGGGTCAGTCCACTTGCATCTCTAGTAGCAATACGTGGCTTAGGTACATTGTCCAAACTACCTACGGATATTATTGATATGGCATATATGTAGGTTAAAGTTTTACAGCTGTAGATTCGAAAGTTGGCTGCGACTTTGCTCACTCAACGATAAGTATTCTATCTACCGCTTTGCGATAGCAAAGTAGAATCCATTTGTTCCTTCTTCACATGGGGGTAAAATATGAATATATACCTTAGAAGGCTTTACTCGAGGCTGTCCTCAATGTCACCTGTTTTGAGATATCAAAAAACGGTTATCTTTTTAAGTGTCATCTCTAGTACTCCCTCCGATCCAAATTACTTGTCACTGAAATAGATGTATCTAGATGTACTTCAGTGCTAGATACATCCGTTTGAGCAACAAGTAATATGGATCGGAGGGAGTACTTATGTTCATATGCTACCTCTTTCACAGCAAACACCCTGTCAGGCTGTCACTAAATGAATGTTAGCAAAAAGTCTACAGAACTAGAAGCCCAATAGACAAAATGCCATTTGACTTGTGTACATGCCCTTCTGGGTGGTAGTGGTTCTGTACAGGCAAAATATCTGTTCTGTTTTTACGGAAAACAATGATTTCTGCTAATGCGTATACTTTTCCAAAACAAGTTTAGTACATGGAAGAAAAGGGAGCTGTAAGTTCTCCTTGTGAGTTTTATAATTTTCAAAATAAGTGAAGTTGGTTGTGTGTAATTTCTTCAGATGGGGATATAATTTCTCCTACTAAAGGAAACTAATGAGTTGGTGGAATACTGCACCCCAGGCAGGAAGGTGGAAATAATTCTTCCTCTTCACTGTATGAACAAGTACATTGAGTTCTTCCTTGAATTTCTTCATACACATGTAGATGCTGGCTGAATCCCTTGAAATATGAAGTCATTCCTGGTCGTTCATATGACCCAAGCGATCAGAATGAATATTTCCAGGAAGAAAGGAACTGCTGCAAATCTTCATCAACGGTGCTCTGCAAAGCATCTGGTTTGATTATCAGATGTCCCATCAGCCAAAGAAGAGCCATCCTCCTTACATATCCTCGGCAACTCGAACATGAAAGGAGAAGCATCTCTCTTTTCCAGAAAGCAGAAGCATCTCTTTTTCCAGAAGGCATAATACTAGCTAGATAGGAGAACAATCTAAATCTCCCATCCATGTATCGTTTTGCATCAATCTATCTTTAAAGGAAGGGGAATATTCACCTTTTGCATCCTAACCTTGGCCTTGCTTGTTTAGGAAATAGGAAAGGAAAAGGAAAGAATACTGCGACCATCACAAATTACACAAGTTTTCTCATTTTAAAATAAATAAAATTACTTACCTCAATTGTTTGTGACCAGCCGGATCTAAATTAGTTGAGTTAATTGCACAAAACCACCACATTTGGGGCTTCGTTCGCGGAAAAATATCAAGTCACTAATTTTTTTTGCAAAAATCACCGCGCGTTCAGTAATCTTTTTATAGAAAGCACTAATCAAGTGATTTCGCTCATTTAATCACTTTCTGACAAGTGGGGCCAGAATGTCAGGAGCTGACCCCTTAGATCTAAAAAATAAAAGCAATCAAGCCCCTCCCCCTCCCCCTGCGGACAACAGCTCCTTCCTCAGGCGTAGCAACGGGTGGGCACACCAGCTGGCGCGCCACGGACGGTGCCGGAGATGTCCCCGCACGCGCTGGCATCCCGCAACGTCCGGATGCCCGCACACGGTAGCGAGGTGCAGCGTCGTGCCCCGAGGTGCCACGTCGCCCACGTAGGTGCCTCTGTCCAACAGCAGCAGCCGCGGCGCAACGCCGGCGCCGCTTCTGCAAATTTGCCGCCCCCGCTCCTCCTCTTGTGCCTGCAGCCTGCTCCTCATCTGGCGCCGTCTAGGAGTCGATGTGGTCGGGCTGGCCCGACCACCCCAACAGAGACACCCACCACTTGCCCGTTCCCGTCCGCATCGCCGGCCGCGGCGGCACATAAGCATGGCTGGCTCCTCGGCGCCCTGGGACGGATGGACAACGTAGCAGCGGTTTCTGGCGCGGCTGCCATTAGCGGGGGGAGGGGGAGGGGCTTGGTTGCTTTTGTTTTTCTAGATCTAAGGGGGTGTATGTAAATGTTTTGTCAAGCCAGCTCCTGACAATCCGGCCTCACATGTCAGAAAGTGATTAAACGAGCTAAATCACTCGATCAATACTTTTTGCAGAAAGATTACTGAATGCACGGTGATTTTTTGCAAAAAAAATAGCGACATGATAGTTTTCCGCAAAGGAAACCCCAAATGTGGTGGTTTTGTGCAATTAACTCAAATTAGTTAGGTTGTCTATAATGTTTGAAAACATTTATGTATTTTTACAGAGAGTTTTAGGCATTCAATCTTTGAAGAGAGAAAATCATATGCGCACGTACGGGTTGATTGTTGTTCCCAATCCATGTGCCCCGCGCTGGGGCCCTGCGAATAAAGGCGCCACCGATGATTCATCGTCTAGCAAGTCCCCGTCCCCTTATCGATCCTGATTCTCTCTCTGGATATGACGACGTGGAGCTGCCGCTGCTACTCGCTGGATATATGGCCAGTCTGCTGACGGCGACGGATCAGCATTCTTGTGTCCGCATTGCAAACAGTATGTATCAAATTTCTGATCCAAAATCAATCTACGCACGGAGAAACAAAATGTGCAATTATTCCACACATGAATAGTATCCGAATTTAGTCCTTTTGTTGCACTATTTGTAGCTGGATTTGTCTTTTCTTTTGTTGTGTTGTGCGTAGATTGAATTCTGCATTGAATTTTTGTGATATTATAAACACATACTCCCTCCGTCCGGAAATACTTGTCATCAAAATGGATAAAAGGGGATGTATCTAGATGTATTTTAGTTCTAGATAAATCTCTTTTTATCCATTTTGATGACAAGTATTTTCGGACGGAGGGAGTACCTTTTGTGATGATATACAAGCCATGCCAGGCGGAGGGAGAAAAAAAAGTCCATTTTTACGTTGTGTGCAAGTTGAAGCAAAGATCTAAGGTAGTTTGTCTAGACTAGTTTGACCTTTGTCTCTTCACCATGTTACTGCTAATACTTAACATGTAGTATAACATATTACAACAATATGTTGCTCCGGCCTTGTCTTAATTTTAAACAAGGCAGCGTAGTTTTAGTATTATTATGGCTATGATGTGTTTTAGTAAAAAAAAATTGGCCAGTTTTCTATAATAGCCTCCATGCACAAATATGCAAATTTGGGCTGGACAACCCAACAACCCATCCAGTCATTCCTATGTGCATAATGTAGACTGGAAGTTAAGTAAGAGTAAACGATTGCGTCAGACTGCATCAGATTGTCTATGGTCGTAAACAACACCCACTGAAAATCAAAGAGGTCCTTATAGTTCGACGGGTTTTGTCAGATTTTTTTTGAAACAATGAGTGGGCGAAGTTGGAGTCTTTCAAGGGGTTCATATGAACATATTTTCACATAATCTGCTATAGTGGGTCAGTCCACTCCATCTCTATCCAAAGGTGGCTTCAGTGCAATGCCCAAATTTCCTACGGATATTATTTATATGACATATGAAGGTTAAAGTTTTACAGCTGTAGACTCAAAAGTTGGCTGACATTGTTCACTCAATGATAAGTATTCCATTTACCGCTCTGTGATAGCAAAGTAGAATCAATTTGTTCCTTCTTCACGTGGGGGTGAAATATGAATATATACCTTAGAAGGCTTTCCATGAGGTTATCCCTAAACGCATTGTACATCCTTATCCTCCAACATTGCTTTGAGATTTGTGTTAGCCAACTAACTTACTACATGAAAGTTCGTCTAGAACTACACTTTCCTAGCACAAATATGAAAAATAAGAGCTTTTTTTAGTAGAAACAATATTATTTGAAGTACTTATGCTTTTTTTTAGAGAAAAGGGGCTTTTGGCCCCGGCCCCACTTTGTATTACCAAAATGAAACCCCAGTATTCAGACATCCTGTTACAAGCACGCGCGGGGGGGGGGGGGGGATAAAACAGCAACATACGTTGCCCCAGCAAGATAGAAGTTCTAGCTTCCACATAAAAGTGCCAGAGAACAACTACCAGAGATAGACACTAAGCTCCAGCAAAACACAAGAGAGCTAACTCTCGCAAGGAGAGGGCGAAATTGTAAGAGCGCTCGTCCAGATCTCATGCATTGCTGCAATCGAACAGCAGCGCCGAGCACTTTCGGAGTCCTAGCCAGGGTATGGCCACATCAGGAGGGGGTGCACGTGCTTCCTGCTCCATCTTTCTCACCAAGTGCATCCCTCTTTCTTTTGCAGCACCTGAGCATCGAATCATCCAGCTGCTTAGAATAGCAGCAGTTTTCCTCCATAACAGCTGCATCCCAAGCCAGGGAACATGTTTGAAACAAATGTCATTGCGATGATTCCACAGAGCCCAAAGGGCAGCAGAATGAAGCATGCAGTCCGCTGAGAGATTTTTGTGCTTAAGCCGCCAAGCTAGCATGCACTCAATGGACATACCAACTTGTTTTGTGGACATATCAAAAATCCCTCTCCATAGCTCTATCGCAACAATGCAGCCAAAAAATAAATGATCAATAGGTTCAGATTCTCCACAAAAAAGGCAGGTAGGATCATCTACGTGCTGTCTTTTTTGCAGATTGTCTCTTGTTAAAAGTTTGTTTTTGGCCACAAGCCAGAGAAAGATCTGGATCCTAAGGGGAATGTTAATTTTCCAGATGATTGTAAGGTTGCCCGGATCAATCCCCCTAAAGTTAATAAAATTGTAAAAGGATTTGACGGTAAAGACACCTTTGGCTTCAAAGTTCCAGCGAACGGTGTCTTCAACGTCATTTAAATTTATACCAGCTACGCGGCTGAACAAATTGTCCCACTCTGCTAGTAGTTTCTGGGTGAAACACCTTCTAAAAGTAATCTTTAGATTGGTGCCATCCCAGACCTCACTAACAGAAACATTGTGGTCATTGGCAATAGAGTATAGCTCCCAATACTGGATAGCTAGAGTAGTATGACCCAACCACTGGTCTTCCCAGAATCTAATATTCTTGCCATTCCCCACTATCCATGAATATCCTACATTGGCAGCTTTAGCAGCCCGTAGTATTCCTTTCCAAAAAGGGGAGGCACCATTTTCAGGGCAAGTAAATATATTAGGACTGTGAGTCTTATACTTGGCGTCAACAATTTGTTTCCAAATTTTGCCCTCATCCAGGAAATATCTCCTGATCCAAGAAGCTAAGAGACATAGATTCATATCAGCAATATTAGGGATGCCCAGACCCCCATGCTGCTTTAGCAGGGTTACATTACCCCAGGCAGCAAGATGATATTTAAAGTGTCCCTCATAGTCGTCCCAAAAACAGTGGGCTAGTTGAGAATTTATTAGATTGATAGCCCATTTAGGGAATTTAATAATCCCCATAAGATAGCTAGGGATAGTGGACAGGCAAGTCTTCACTAAAGTGAGTCTTTTGCCCGAAGACAGAAGTCTCCCCCGCCACCCAGCCCCTCTCTTGATAATCTTATCAACAGTAGGTTGAAGTTCACTTTTTTTAAGCTTTCTGTGATGGAGAGGAGCACCTAAATATTTAATAGGAAACTCACTCAATTTGCAACCAAGTATTTGTGCAAAGATATTGGCGACATCCTCATTAATATTAATGGGAACCAGGTCACATTTATGAAAATTAATCCGCATGCCAGATAAATGTTCAAAATAGGAAAGTAACCACTTAAGGTTTCTCGCATGGGATTTATTATTGCTGAGGAAAAGTAAGGTGTCATCCGCATATTGCATACTAATGATGCCAGCAGGATTGGAACTAGGGAAGAGGCCTTCCAGGATATTGTTTCTGGAGGCTTTAATAAGAATTTTAGTAAACACATCAACTACTAGATTAAAAAGCAAAGGGGACTAGGGGTCCCCTTGCCTCACTCCTTTGCCCACAATAAAAAAATCACTATTCTTATTATTAATAGTGACCCCAACAGAACCTTTGTATAAGAGAGATTTAACTTTCCTCATCCAGTTAGAACTAAAGCCTCTCTTATACATCATGTCTATCAGGAACTCTCTGTTAATCATGTCGTAAGCTTTTTCGTAGTCTAGTTTAAATACAAAACCAGACTGCTTGTTGGAGTGAACAGAGTGAATAATTTCATGGGCTGCAATAATGCTCTCAGCTATATACCTACCTTTTATAAAGGCTGTCTGATTAACAAAAATCAAATCTTTGCAGATAGGGCCAAATTTATTAGCGGCACACTTGGCAAAGATCTTGAAGCTACAATTAATCATATCAAGAGGCCTAAACTTTTCCATCCTAGTTGCATCAGCCTCTTTAGGAACTAGAGTAAGCAAGGAGAAATTGAGTCTATATAGGTCTAGTTCCCCTTTCTCCCAAGCATCGAATAAAGCAAATAGATCACCTTTAATAAGGTCCCAAAACTGTTGATAAAATAAAAAAGGAAAGCCATCTGGCCCAGGAGCTCCTTCAGCATATGAGCCAAATACATCATCCTTTATCTCTTTTTCAGAGAAGGGGGTATCCAAAATGCAATTATGTGCATCAGTCACCCTCTCTCCATCTTCCCAAAAATCATTTTTCAGGTTAATGTTTATTTTATCTTACTAGCCAAAAAGAGTTTTGTAGAAGTTCACAGCAATGTTCATAATATCTTCAGGATCAGTCACAATACCTTCATTACCTTCCAGCGCCATGATCTGCTTCCTCCTCCTTTTCTGATTAGCTACAGCTTTGAAATATCCAGCATTCAAGTCCCCTTCCAGAATGTCTCTCTCCCTGGATCTCTGTCTGGCCTTAATTTATTCCTTTCTCCAGATGTCTTCCAGGTCCCCTGCAATTTTTTTCATTCTCCTGTTAGTATTAGGGGAAGGAGGGTTGGATTCAGAAAAAATATCCAGACAATTGTACTCAGCCACCAAGGTTTGTTTGTTCCTGTTTTGCTCAGCCTCATAATTAGCCATCCAACCTTTGATGGCTTTTCTGGAGTTTCTAATCTTGAACTGCCAGACATCTATGGCCTTATTATAAGGGCATTTGGCAGTCCAAGCTTTATGTACGACATCTCTAAAACCATCTACTTCCAAGCACCACTTTTCAAATCTGAAATGCTTGTCTCTAGGGATATGTAAGGCACAAGTATTAATAATTAGAGGAGTATGATCACTCCCAAGTCTAGGTAGTGCTTTAAGGTTTACACCAGGGAAAGCAGAAGCCCAGTCAATGGTCATGAACACTCTATCCAAGGTAGCCAGAATTAAATTGTCCTGGTTATTACCCCAAGTGAATTTCCTCCCATTTATCTTAAGCTCCAGCAGGCCAAAACTATTGATCCAGTCATTAAAGAGATCAGACCAGTGTTGATTAATAACACCAGTATTTTTATCACTGGCCTCTCTAATTAGATTGAAGTCACCTCCAATTAAGGATGGTCCTGACCAGATAGAAAATAGAGAGTGAAGTTCATTTATGAAATCTGCCTTGAACTGCTCATAGGCAGTGCCATATACTGCAACCAGCCTCCAAATGGAGTTGTCTTGTTTGTTTTTGACCAAACAAGAGATGTTGAAATTAAGTAAATCACACTGAATCATTTCAAACATATCCACCTTACACCCAACTAGGATCCCTCCCGCAGTGTTATTAGCAGGGAGCCATTTCCACTGAAAAGTAGATCTGGGGTCAAAGGCTTCAATCTGAAGAAGAGTGAATTCTTCTTTCTTAGTCTCAGAAATGCAAACAAAATCAAGGCTATTGGCTCTAATGAGCTCTTTAAGCTTATCAATTTTGATGGGGCCATTCAGCCCTTTGATGTTCCAAAAGCAACCTATCATTTATCTACAAAATTAATTTTTTCTTCTCTCCCTACAGGAGCCAGATTTTCGTTTGACTTCAACCCAGGGGGAATCTGAGGTAGGGGACACATTCATATGTGCCCCTTCCTCTGACCCTGCATTACTCCCTAGATTATCATCAGAAAAACCAAACTCCTCTCCAGTAATATCAATACTAGCAGGGAGAAAAACTTCAGGATTGCCAGAGTTGAATTTATTAAGTCTATCTAACTCAATCTGCTTAATAGCACAGATGTTCTTTTTAATATTATCACTGCTATCACCCAGATTAATAACCGAGCACTCTGCAGTTTTAATAAAAAAAGTCATCATCTAAGCAAGCAAAGGAGTTATGAGTACCTTTTTTCACAGTAGGTCTTTCCAAGTTTTTGATTTGTTTCAGTTCCTGAGCTTTTTGAAGGGCAGGCCTATCATCCCTCTTGTTTCTGGTGCTAACTCTAGAGGCCACCACAGGGCCCCACTTTTGCAAAGTATTGGTGTGCTTCTGAGGGATAGCAGCAGCTTCTTCAAACTTGCTAAGGAGGGGGGAACCTATGCAATCATTAAGTCTTTTCTTCACTACCTCAAGGTAGCTTTTGGTCATAGGAGCACCCAGACAGATGGAAGGGCCTGCATTAACTTCATTGGTTCTAGGAGCAGGGGTGGAGCACTTTTGTATGTTCTTGGTGCCCCCAGATCCAGAACCAGCGTTCTGCTGTTTGTTTTTGCCAGTATTACTGTTTGTATTATTGTTCCCAGTATCCATATCTTCTCCAAGTAAATCATCACCACTGGAATCAAACCCATCTTCAGTGTGCCTGTTCTGAGAAGGGTTGTTATCATCAGGTCCTGGAGGAATATCTGACCCTTGACCACTATCAGCCTCAGCTTCCACAGAAAATTGCAGTAGATAGAGCTCATGGTTGATTTCCACCATCCTGTCTCTGGGAATTTTGCCAGGGTCTCTAACAGCCACCTGAATCCTTACCTTCTCATAGAAGCTCCTGAAGATGGTATGCCAATCAACATTAACAAGAACCCCCAGTATAGTAGATATCTAAGATATTATGTACCAAGAGATCCACTTTGGAGGTAGGCCTTCTATCACTATCCAAGTCTCCTCTAAGATGTCATATGCTGGCATTTCTCCATTCCAATCACTAAAAGAGATAGTTACTCCTTCCTTTTTCAGGTTGATGGAAGGGTACTCCACCAGGTCTTTTATCTTCTTATTGGGAGGGAACCTGACAATGAATTTTTTCTCATCATATTTTCTGATCTGCCAGGGCCAGTTGGTTTTCCACATATCTGAGAAACAGAATCCTAGCTCCTTCTCAGAGATCTCCCCTTTTTCTATTAATACCAAACCAACACTTCCAAAGTTGAGCCATTCACAATCTTCCTTATCACCAGTTTCAATATGGAAAAAACCTAAGCCATTATTGGCATTCCCCCAATACATTGCAACAGGGTATGGCTTGTACCAAGTGGGGCAAGCGTCCATGTGATGGCCAGGAGTCTTGCAAATGAAACAGACTTTGGGGATTGGACACATACCCACAAAGTGTCCTGGGAGCCCGCAGTTGTAACAGATCGCCCCGATGAACTTAGGGTCCACATTGAAGGAGGCATCGTCGCTATTAGCAGTAGCAACTGTCTGCTTATACTTCTGGCTTTTCTTCTTTTTGCTTTTGCTAGAATCCGACTGACTGACCTGTGCACTTCCTCCAGCAGATGATCCACTCCCCCCAAACTGAGCTTGTTGCATCTGATGGCCGTATTGTTGAGGAAAAACCTGCGGAGGAGGCAAATATTGGAAAGGGAACTGCTGCTGGTTAGCCCACTGCGGCATCTGCTGCATCTGCTGCGCTTGCGGATTCCAACCCCCCTGGTATCCATACAACTGTCCCCCTGGCATCATAGCTTGGGCTGAGCCTACTGGAAACAAGGGAGGCTTGGCGAAAATCGACATCTGCGGCAGCGGGGCAGCTTGGGGTGCTGGCGGCACCAGCGGCGGGGGAGCGGCCCCCTCCCGCCCATACGGCGTGGGAGTAGGAGGGCGTCCATTCCGGCCCGTCCCCGAGCCATACCTTCCTCCCCGATTGTTGTCATCGCGACCACCGCCAGCCATCTTGACAATTGAAGCGAACGGGATCTTGCCTGATTTTTTTGCCCGGAAATCTCTGGAGAAGGAGAAGAGTTTCGGGGCAAACAGGCGATCCGAATCTCCAACTGGGTGGCAATCGGCAGCAGAGAAGTCTCCAGAGATGAATTTATCTCTCCTCACCCAAAACAAACTGGATCTGCTCTGGCCAGGACGAACCCTAGGACGCCCTCGTCCCGGATCCTGATGCAGATCGGGGTGGGGAAGCGCCTTTTAAGGAGGCACAACCACTTTCCTTGCAAAAGTGATGGGGTCGGGGTAGGCGGGGTCCGCCACCAGCTCGCTGACCTGCAGGGCCCTCCTGGCAGTCACTCTTCGGCCAACGCCCCGCCTCTCCGGTGATCTGAATGGCATCGATGGCGGCGAAGCTCGGCTGTTCCGGTCTCCCTGGTTGCTACTGCTTGCCAGTGGAGATCCTGGAGGCGTTTCAGCACGAGCTCTATCCGAGCTCAGTTTCGAATCGACGACGGCGGCCATGAAGAGACATCCTGTGGCGGCGATCTGGGGATCATTCCGAGCATGCTCTCCCACCTCAGAGCTCTGCGAGGATCTTCGGATTTCACCTCTGCCCTCGCCCACTTCACGAATCCCTCCGATTGAGATTGCGGAAATGCAGGCATCCTCTGCCTCTCCGCCAGCGTGGCCTCGTCGAATATCCTCTTCGCTAGCAATCTCTGCTCCTCTTCTGCTCGCAGCCGACATGATTCGGCATAGCTGCTCGCCGCCACGCGCGTGACTGGATCCCGCGCCGCTGCCACCGCCTGATCTGCCGCCTTCCACTCCTGAACCCGCCAGATCCACGATGCGGTGGCATCTCGGATCCTCATCGCCCGTTCCGTCCAATCCCGACTCCCCATCGCCATGACTGCAGCCTGCGGTAGAGGTGAGATCAGTCTCACCATTTCCGCGAGAGCCTCCTGTCCTTGGGGGGGGGGAAGTGAGTGGGGGAAGGGGAAGGGGGAGGGGGAGCGTCTCCTGCCGCCGGCGCAGGCCTGCGGCGTCGGGGAGGCATAGCAGGGGGGCAGCGCAGCGAGATCTGCGTGGGGAGCAATGGCGTGCGGGCGTGGCGTCGCCATGGTTGGGAGCGGGGAGCTGGTCGTCTTTGCCAAACATGCCAAACCAGAGCAAGTACTTATGCTGCCCAAAAAATAAAAATAAAAGTCGGCACATTGTAGTTATAGATGTTTTGTTGTCCTGTAAAGTATGAAGTTCATATGTTGTTTAATTTGGGAGAAACAAAAAAAAGAAAAGTTCCCGCACAGATCATGATGCAGAGAATGGTTGGCTAGATTAAGGGGATGCAGTGTGCCTGGGTTCAGCCACAACTTTCCCTTTGACTTGTAGAGGCCCTTGTGAATTGTACTTGTGTGCCGGAAAATATCTGATTTTTTATGGAAAACAGTAGGGTTTCTCCTACTGTGTATATGTATATCTTTTAAAATAAGCGAAGTACAAGAAAGAAAATGAAGCTATCTACTCCCTCCGTTCTAAAATAGATGACCCAACTTTATACTAACTTTGTACTAAAGTTAATACAAAGTTGGGTCATCAATTTTGAAACGGAGGGAGTACTAAAGAAATAGAAGAGCATAAAGGAAGAAAATGAAGCTATCTACTAAAGAAATAGAAGAGCATAAAGCAAAAAAAAAAAAACCAGCAGTTCATTGAGTTAGTGGAATGCTGCAACCCGGGCAGGACGAAGCTGGAAGCAATTCTTCCTCTTCATGCTACGAAGGTGGAATTCTTCCTTGAATTTCATCCTGCCCATGTGGGCACTCGGCTGAATCATTTGTGATCATCTAGATGACCCAAGTTATGGGAACGAATATTTCAGGAAGAAATGAACTGCTAAAAATATTTAAAGTGTTTGATGATGCTTTGCAAAGTATGTGATTTGATTATCAGATGCCCCATCAGCCAAAGAAGAGTCGTGCTCCTTGCATCTCCACTGCGACTCGAACACCAAAGTAGAAGCATCCCTTTCGCCCAGAAAGTAGGAGAGCATCTCTTTTGTCCAGGCGGCATAAGATTAGATATGAGAACAATCTGAATATCCCATCTATCTATCTTCTTGCATCAATCTTTATTGAGAGGACAATAATCATCTTTGCATCTTAACCTTGACCCTTTACTTGTTTATTAGGAAATTAAACAATAAACAATGGTACGGCCATCTGAAAACTACACAAGTTTTTCAATAATAATAACAATAATAATTTCTTATGTCAATTATTTGTGACCAGCAGGGTCTAAATCTACGTTAGGTTTGAAATACCTGTGTAATTTTTGTAGGGAGTTTTGGGTATCCGATGTTTCGAAGGGGGTTTCGGGCATTCATTAGAGAAGATCAATATTGCATATGTACATGTTGATTGTTGCCGCCAATCCACGTGCCACATGTCGGGGCTCTGTGAATAGAAGTGTTGCGCCACCGATGATTCATCATCTAGCAAGTCCCCATCCCGTGCCTCATCAATCCTGATTCCTATCCGGATATGCCGATGTAGAGCCGCCGCTGCCACTCACTGGACGAACAGTCCGTTGATAGGCTACGGGCATGTATTCTTATGCCTGCACTGCAAAACAGTATGTACCAAAAATATCTAATCCAAAGTCAATCTACGAACGGAGAAACAGAATGTGCAATTATTCCATATGTGAATAGTATCCGAATTTTTGTGCTTTTGTTGCACTATTTCTAGATGCATTTGTCTTTTCCTTTGTTTCGCTGCGCGTAGATTGAATTTTGCTTTAAATTTTTGTGAGATTGTAAACACATATCATTTTTTTGATGATGTACAAGCGATGCCAGGCGGAGGGAGAAAAAATGGTCCAGATAAGATTTATTACAAAAGTTCATCGGAAGTACAAAGCATCTCAAACATAGTAAAAATTACACCGAGACTTGAAACCACCGATCGGAGCCGGCTTGACCTTGTCGAGATTGACAACCGGGAAGTCTCCATGCATGCACATACCGCTAAGGACCAGTGTCATGGAGCCATAGTCGCCACCGTTGAATCCTTGCATAGGTCTAAAGCACCTGACACCAAATCAAGATATAAGGTAGTTTGTCTAGACTACTTTGACATTTGTCTCTTCACCGTGTTATTGCTATTACTTAACATGTAGTAACATATTACAACAATGTTATCTCCTGCTTTCTCTTGATTTTAAACAATGCATCAATGTGTTTTAGTATTGTTATGGCTATGATGTGTTTTTTTTTTGTCCAGTTTTCTATAATAGCCTATCCTGGCTATCCATGCACAGATATGAAAATTTGGGTTGGCCAATCCAACAAACCATCCAATTATTTCCAATGTGCATAGCATAGACGATAAGTTAAGCAAGACTAAACAATTGCGTCAGACTGCATCAGATTGTCTATGGGTCGTAAATGACACCACTGCAAATCAAAGAGGCCCTTATAGTTCGATTGGTTTTGTAAGAACTTTTTGAAAACCACAAGTGGGCGAAGTCAGAGTCTCGTAGAGGGGTTCATATAAGAACATATTTTCACAAAATCTGCTTGGGTGGGCCAGTCCACTTCAGCTCTGCCCATATGTGGCTTCAGTGCAATGTCCAAATTACCTACGGATATTATTTATATGGCATATGGAGGTTAAAGTTTTACCACTGTAGATTCAAAAGTTGGCTGACATTGTTACTCAACGTTAAGTATTCTATTTACCGCTCTGCGATTGCAAAGTAGAATCCTTTTGTTCCTTCTTCACATGGGGGTGAAATATGAATATATACCTTAGATGGCTTTACTTGAAGTTTTCCCGAATGTCACATAGGTCACCTAGATTTGAGTATAAGAAAAAGGATAGGTGATCTTTTTGAAGTGCCATCTCTAGTATTTAATGGTTATATCCTACTCCCTCCGTCCGGAAATACATCTAGATACATCCATTTCTCGGACAAGTATTTCCGGACGGAGGGAGTACCTCTTTAACACACAAATTACCATTTGACCTGGAGAGTGATTTTTCTAACCCCAAGCACATTGTACCCCTTATTCTTATCCTCCAACATTGCTTAGATATTTGTGCTAGCCAGGATTATAGTAAAGAATCTTCGCACACACCAAAAGATTTCCTAGGCCTATTTTCTAACCTTGATTGGGGCAAAGTTAAACTGATTGGAGGAGCATGCTCCAAGTTAACATGTAATGCGAATCCCTATCCCTTGGGGGACTCGTGCTTATTGTTTTGACGTGGCAACTTGCTTTTGTCACGAATTGACACAGTAGGAAGAACATTCACTGCCACGAGTTTACACGTTATGCACTACGATGACTTGTTCAATTTCAAGATCTACATGCTCGAATCTCAAAGGTGGTTATAAAGATAGAATGTGCTTGATGCGTTCATACAAACAGTGGATGTGTACATGTGAGCATCTGCGCCTAAAACAGAAGAAAAGAAGAAATATGAATGAAAAACAATTAAAGCTGAGAAAATAAAAAAATAAAACTAGAACAAAATTTTCATAATTTTTTACATCATGAATTTATAAACATCTGAATTTAGATAAATTTTAAAATATAACACAAATAGATAAAAACATAGAAAAGTGAAAAAAAAAACACGCAACTGACTATTGCATTTATACCGTGCACCCCAGCAGTAGGCTTGGCTCGGCTCGTTAAGCTCATACTCATCAAGGCTTGGCTCGTTAAGATTAACGAGCACAAAACTCTGCTCGGCTTGGTTCGTTTGTAGCTCGTGAGCACTCGCGAGCGCTCATTAACAGATTATAATGTGTTATGAGTGCATATGTGTGGTTTTTAAGATGAAATATGGTGGCTAGAAAAAGAAATACACTAGTTTGTTGCCTCCTATATCGATTAGATTGAATAGATGAACTGAGGTGCTATAAAAGTTTGCCACGTAAGATGAAAATATGTGTTGTGTTGTTACTAACGAACTTAGCCAGATACTAGCGGAACTCGTTAGCTCGTTCGTTAAGCTTAATGAACTGAAATCAGTGATTGACTCTGTTAATTAAGAAGCGAGCTACGAGCTTGACGAGTCGTACTATCGAGTGCTCATTAAGCTCACGAGTTACGAGCTTTTGGTCCAGCTCTACCCAGCAGGATGGAAAAGGTGTTGACAACACTTTGTGTGGGCATACCAGACCAACAGAAAAAAGGCCCAACCGCATGCACATAATGGATTGTAGAAAAGCAAAAAACGATGCCCACACATGCATCGACGCGAATTCCAAGATCACGAAAAGAAAAAACAACGGCCTGTTCCCCACTCGCATGGCCGTGGACGCGGGCCGTCGCGCTCGACAACGGACGCGAACCAGTTCACAAGGCGAACCAATCAACTTGCGCGAAAATTAAAGACATACAAGATCAACGGTTTTGAATTTAGATGTGAGATAATATATCACACCTACTCCCTTCGTCCGAAAATACTTGTCGGAGGAATGGATGTATCTAGATGTATTTTAATTCTAGGTACATTTATTTTTATGCATTTCCCCGACAAGTATTTCCGGACGGAGGGAGTAGATGTGAAATAGCAATTCTGAACATACAACTAGTTCGATCGATGCGGTCGAGCCTGGAGCATGGAAAGTTGAGAAAGATTCTGTCTAGGCCTTAGGGCTTTTACCTTGATTGGGTCACTGACATGACACTGAGATGCTGATTAGAGAAACTTTACAGGCAATCAGAATCTTTTATCCCTCGATCGGTGCTCCTTTTCTTTGTCCTTGGAACTTGCTTGTGCACTTTACCCCATTACGAAATCTCTCTACTTCCAAGAGTGTTTACATGTTATCAAAATGTCGGCGAGGCTGGGCGGAAAGATCTTTGCTTGATTAATTCTCTGGCTCTTAGGTTTATTTTTCACCTTACTTTGGGCCAAGGGGATAGAGATTAGAGGAGCACGGAGAAGTGTGCTACGAGGGGATATATAGCACTGCCCCCATTCCACGTTACGTTGCCGCTCCGAACCACCCTGAAACCTATACTATGCCGCTCTCCAACTCTACGTCGTCTGTGCCGGCCGTCACCGTCCCGGCGGCCGAGGAGCTCCTCTCACAAGGGCTCCGGGCGGAGTCGCTGCCGCGGCACGTGGCGCTGGTGATGGACGGGAACTCGCGGTGGGCGGCAGCGCGGGGCCTGCCGCCGACGGACGGGCACGAGCACGGGATGCGCGCGCTGATGAGGACGGTGCGGCTCTCCCGCGCCTGGGGCATCCGCGTCCTCACCGCCTTCGGTTTCTCGCTCGAGAACTGGAATCGCCCCAAGGCCGGCATCTCTAATCCTACTACCCTTCTCACTCCTCGATCGTGCGCGCCCGCCCGCCATGCACACATGCTCTTGATGGATTGACGGTGTTCTTTCATGGCATTTGCAGGCGGAGGTTGACTTCTTGATGGCCTTGATCGAGAGGTTTATCAACGACAACCTCGCCGAGTTCTTGAGGTACGTTAATTACATGTGCAAATTAATTACTTCATACTCCCTCTGTAACTTGATTTACTTGAGACGTTATTTGACACTGTCATAGACGACTATAGAAATATCTTACTGTATAGGAGTAAAAAGTTACGGAGGTAGTATTAATTTTTGACCCATCACAAGGAGAAGAGATCGATTATATTTCTGTGCTAATCTTTTCAGGGAAGGGACCCGTCTACGTATAATCGGTGACCGCTCAAGGCTGCCGATCTCTGTGCAGAAGACTGCACGAGACGCCGAGGAGGCAACAAGAAACAACTCGCAGCTCGATCTAGTCCTAGCCATCAGCTACAGCGGGCGAATGGACATTGTGCAGGCATGCCGGAATCTCGCCCAGAAAGTGGACGCCAAGCTGCTCAGGCCGGAGGACATCGACGAGTCGCTGTTCGCCGACGAGCTCCAGACGAGCGAAACATCTTGCCCGGACCTGCTCATCAGGACCAGCGGCGAGCTGAGGCTGAGCAACTTCCTGCTATGGCAGTCGGCTTACTCGGAGCTCTTCTTCACCGACACGCTCTGGCCTGATTTCGGGGAGGCCCAATATCTCCAAGCCATGATGGCCTTCCAGAGCAGAGACAGGCGCTTTGGAAGAAGAAAAAACAATGCAGCGCTATAAATAAACGGTGCGCGCGCGTGACCCGATGCTCGATCATCCTCTATCTATCTGTATCTGCCTTTATAATCAGTTTTTATTACCTTCAAATAAAGTGTTTCTCTCAAGATGCGTGGTGTACTATAGGAGAGGCTACTAAAACTTCTCTCCAGTGATTTTACTCTATGCTATATGCTCATTGTATTTGATATAGTTTAGCATTCATGCCGAATGGTCTCTATGCTTTCTTGGAGGGGTCTCTATGCTATATGTTCAATCTATTAAAATAATTGGATCATATTTTGCAAGTTACTACAAAAATGTTCATCTCATGTTTTTCAAAAAAGATTGCTATATATCATAAAGGCAAAAATGATTAGTATTTAAAAACCACTACTTATTTATTTTCTTAAAAAGTTTAAATCTATGGAAAGAAACTACATGTGTTTCACAAAAATTGAGACAATTGAATATCTATCTCCATAGTTGATGTTGGAAAAGATGTTAATGTATTACCCGTAGAAGAAAGTTAAGAAACCACGGCAATGAAGAAGGACGGATCTTGTTGCCAACTGAATTTGAGGATCAAGGCCCATCGTTCTATGTTGATTTATTTTCCTATTTTCTGAATTAAGTGATGGCAAAGATGAATATTACAACTTCAGTTAAGGCTATGCGCCGCGGTGATTGGGATGCCCCCCTTTCCACATCTCTACTTCTGCCTAGTGTTTGCAGCTTTTCTTAATAAATAAAGTACAAACATAGACGCTAAAAAATACGTACATACACTCAACCTTATGAAAGCCCACACATCCTATCCCTATGAACACCTCTGAAAGACCAAGCCAACAGGCCTTGAGATTAACGAAGTCATTGCAGACCACGTCATCGACGGAACATCACCTTCCATTGGAATAATATTTCACCTTTATAAGATACCAAAACGTCAAATCTGTAGTTTGATTCCTGTGGGCTGAGGTATCGCTCTCCTTCCAACCATCCAACCATATGTTTGTTTTCAACCCCTCTTCTGGTTGTAAGTTACAACGTACAAGCACAATACAAATGGGTTTTACGTACAACAGTATTTTCCATATTATGTATTACCATTTAATTTATAATAATCGAAATGTAGTCACTCGTGGAGCAGCATATGAAGCAGCATGTCATTCCATGTATCAATGGCCCCCGGAAGGCACCAGTGCACGCAGTCGCTGTGCACCTGGTTTTTCATGAGCGGGTCAGGCGTCCAGGCCCGGTACTTGCTGGGATGCGCGTCCGTGCGAAGGATCATCGCCTCCGTCGTGTCCATGAGCATCACCCTGGCGCCGTTCGTCGCCGCCTTCTCTGCCGTCGCAAACTCCTCCATCTGCAGCGCACGGAAGTCAAGCTCGACGCCCTCGACCATCTTCTCCCCATGTCGGTGCGGCGCCCTTCGAAGGCAGTTGCCGTCCTTGTTCCACTCCCCGCCCTCATAGTGCGACGGGTCCACGGTACGCAGCAGCGCCGTGCCACGGAACCGGCCGTCGGCGCCGGACAGCGCCCGCAGCGCGGCCCGCGTGGCCATGCGCAGCGCGTACCGCATCGTCAGGTCTGTGACGTTGGGCCGCTGGCAGTAGTGGCAGCCGACGAGCTGCCCGGCCTCATACAACATGGACGGGCGGTAGAACCAGCTCGACGCCGACACCACCACGTAGTCGAGCTCTGCCACATGCGTCGTCCACACCTCCTCCGGCTCGTCCAGGTAGAGGTTCCAGAGGCCCGTGTGCGTTGGCCCATCGTCTTCGATCATCTCGTGCCGGACTAGATATGGCACCCAGAAGCTGGCCACCGTGAAGTTGTACTCCCTATAGTAGTACACCGTGTGCTTCTCTCTCGGTGATTTTATGATAGGTTTGGCGACCTGCATGCACATACCATTAGTGCCTTATAATATTAATTCTCAAAAAAGTACATTATAATAGTTTCCCCAACTACAAGTATTTTGGTACACACGGAGTAGATAGTAATTATTCGTTCCTTGCAACGGAGCCATAAGTATCTTAATAGGTACACACAGAGTAAATAAAAAAACTGTAAGGAAGGCTTTGAGAGTATAATTGTTGCAAATCCAAATTGCAAGTATCATGCCTTGAACTGAGAGGGTGGAAAGGCATCAACCTCTTTCACCATTGCACTATGCCTTATAGTCTACTAAATATCTTAATAGGTTAGCGTCTGTGAATTATCTGTCCATATAAATATCTTAATAGGTAGAGTTAGACATGGAGAAAGTGGGCACGAGAACTTTTCTTTTGGATGCCACTAACCAGTGTATGCCAGATTATTATTATTATGTAGCAATCCCAGTGAACATATTTAGGACTGTCAGATCCCGATCGAAAGAATAGCAATTACTCTGTGCTGTGTGGCAATTTTTCTGTTATATTTTGGTTTTACATGGCAATTTCACTTTAGAGCCTAGCAAATCCATTACGACAGCATGACAATTGTATATTTTCTCACATGGCAATTCTTGGTGTTCATTGGAAAATCATTTTTACATTATTAGGATTTGTTTTACATGAATGAAAAGAGAAAGCGAGAAGATCAAGACAGACTGAAGATTGGAAGGAGTACGAACTTTGGTGAGGAGGCAGATGAGAGAGTCCTTGTGGTTCCTGGCGAGGGAGTCCCCGACGAAGGCGATGGTCTTGCCCCTCATCAGGGCCAAGAAGCGGTGCGGGTCGAACCGGTGCAGGTTGCAGCCGTCGCCGGCGGGCTGCCACCGCCACTGGAGGAAGCCCAGGTCCGGCCTGCCGAACCTCATGCAGTCATAGTGCTCGTCGATGATCCCCGGGGAGCACGTGTCGTTGGTGTAGTAGGGCGCGTCCAGGTCCGGCACCCAGTCGCCCCGGAAAATGTCACAGCCCTCGCCACGTCGCGCTTGCGTGCGAGACCGAGAAGAAACCGGCGGACGCCGGTCCGGGATCGTCGTGGTGGACAGCAGGTTGAAAGCCGCAAGAAGCGCGGCAACGAGCGTGAGGGAGACGACCGCGACGACGAAGAATCTGCTGCTGCTCCTCGCATGGGGATGGCTGATGTGAAGAAGGTCCCTCATGGCTGCCGTGAGAAGTTGTATTCGGCCGGCGTGCATCCTCTTGAGTTCGTTTTTCGATACATATATAGCGAGCCATATGCGATGATCATGTAATTAATTCCTGGTCAATTCCTGCATGAGTATGTCATCATCAGATGATATATAGATCGAGAGGATGATTCGCTCACTAATCCTTGTCTATGCCGGCCCATATAAAATTGCAACAATTGCGTGCTGCTCTTTGCCCGTCCCAAAAACTGCTGCACAACACTACTGTCCGCGGACGCGGATTTTGATTTTGTGTGCGCGCGTGCGCCTACACATGCTGACTGGTTCCAAAACAGGCCACTGAATTAACCACGCTTGGCAAGATTATGGCGGGTAAGGACCTTGTTATTGACACAGAAAACCTGAATTTTCGGTTGACTCGCAATTGCTTTTGACTGTGTAGTTGTTAAAGTTTTTTTTTTTTGCCAAATTTCGGTGGACTCGCAATTGCTATGACTGCCGGGGGTGTCAGTCCGTTGGCTTCTACCTTCGTTTCTCTTCAATCTGACCCCAAAACTATCGTGTTCAACCACATTACATCCTCACATCAAAATTCTGGATCTTAACCCCCACAACTATGAACACGAGACAAATCACCCCCTCATTTGCGATGGGATTTGCAGAAGGCGGAGACATATCCATCGGTGGCAAGGGGAAAGAGCAAGAAGAGCAGATGGGGCCGGATGGTGGTGTGGCAGCCTGGCAGGGGCAGCCGCGGCGAGGAGGATTGCTGCAGCAGCATCGTGTTTTGTTCATCGTCGGCAACACGGTCATCAGCGGATGTTGCCCACGGGGCGGTGGAGGAGCTACACGGTGCAAAAGCGCCCCCTATGTGAGCTACATTTAAATCTAGAGTTGTCCCATCCCTGAATATCTATCTCTCTCCTTGTAACTAGGGTTTTAGATTTGTAATGTTATTTGTTTGATACTTTTAGCTTAGTTCATATTAATTGTTAGTTGTTTCATACTCCTATCTACTACTATTTCTGATTTTTTTTAATGTCGTTGTCATATTTTACTAACTTCATTCAACTACTTTATGTTTTTGAAATAATTGAATGTTGTTGCCATATGTTGTACTGAATTCATTTTACTAAATTTAGTGCTTCTAGAATAACTGAATGTTGTTGTCCTATCTTTTACAAAATGTAGTGTAGTACTAAATTTTTTACTGAATTCGAACTAACTAAATGTTGCTGCCTCATTTTGACTGAATGTAGTTTAGTATTGAATTTTGTGTTCCTGAACTAACTAAGTGTTGCTGCCTCGTTTGACTGTAATTAGGGTCGAAGCTGACTTTTGGAATGTGATTTTCCAATTCTATGGTAGGGATAACTTAGACAGGACAATGATCAGCTCTAAAATCACATACAACACTCTGTTGACTATTATGGATTTGGAGGGCTTTGGGAGTACAAATTACACTTATTATGTGAATCGAGAGGGAACTGGCATAGCTGGTTTAGAGTTGCTTGACAACAATGCAATGATTCAGGAAATGCTTAAAGAGTTTGACCACAACAGATCTGTTAAGTTCATTGGACTTCAAGCAGATGCCCCAACTCCACTTGATGTGAAGAGAGCTTCACAAAGATGTGGGAGCCTATTGTATATGCAGTTGACACCCATGGGGTTGTCAACACACATTAGAGCATTCATATCCAGAGAAAGGGCAAGTTAGGGTTGCATTCTGAGGAAAATGATGATGAAAGTGAATATGGTGAAGAAGAAAGGAATTTCAGTGCTGATTTTATTTGGCCGCGTGGATTTGATGTTGCAATGGCTAAACTTAGATGAGGATGAAGAAGCATGGAAATGGTTGGCTAGAATCACAAAAGAAACTTGGGCTAGGCATGCAATGGACATGGATTGCAACACTGATTTATTTGTGAACAACATGAGTGAGGTCTTCAATAGGTGCATACTAGAGGTGAGGTCAAAGCCAATTAAAACTATGACAGATGGAATAAGATCAAAGTTGATGGTGAGGTATCAAGGGAACAGGAACAAGATAGAGGAGACTAGGTGGGAGATAACCCCTACCTATGCATAGAGGCTAGAGGAGTCCAAAAAGTATTCTAGGTTTTGCAAAGCAGAACAATATGGCCCAATGTTGTGGCAAGTTAGTAGTGGTGATAAGATATATGAAGTGAACCTTGAGGCTTGGACCTCTGGTAGTAGGAGGTGGGATATGACTGATGTGCCTTGCAACCATGCTGTGGCAGCCATCAATAAAGCTAAGCTCCACCCTGAGGATTTTGTCATGAACTTTTCCAAGAAGCCATTCTATAGAGAAGCCTACAAGCACATCATCTATCATGTGCCTGGTCCTGACCTGTGGCCCAAAACCAACTCACAGGACATTGATCCACCTGTTTTTAAGAGTAAGAAAAGTAGGGCAACAAATTGTTAGGAGGAAAGGCAAGGATGTATTTGTTGTGCCCAAAGTTTCCTCAAGGATGGCAAACATTACATGTTGTAACTACAAAGAGCAAAGCCACATATACTCTAACTGTGGTATCACTCGTACACCATCTCTTCAGATGAGGAAAAACAAACACAAGGTACTTCCCAAGTGCTTTTTTTTCATTGTTCACTCTTTAAGGTAACATGTTTACAATTTGTTTTCATGTGCAGCCCAACAGGAGCTCCTATAGTGAGGAGGCTGGATCATCAACAAAAGGCAGTGTCCAGACAGCCTCAAGTACAACAAGAAATACTAGAACAAATCTACTTGTTAATGCAACTCCTATAAGCACTGTGGCACCACCAGCTCATACAAGCAGGGCTCACATAACTTGCTGCAACAAGTGCTCCAGTAACTACTGCAGCAAGAGCTACATCTCCTGGATATATGGCTCCAACTAGGGCCAGGGGCGGAGCTGGGCCCCGGGCACCCAGGGCCCAGGCCCGGGGCGTAGAATTTTTTACTAGCCTATTATATATGTATGATTTTCTGCAGGCCCGGGGTGCAGAGCCCAGTAAAACGAAGGCCCGGAGCGGCATTTGCTGTCTCACGCCCAGGCCCCGACGCACGCAAGATCAATCTGCAGAAGTGCAGAGTCCAGACTCCAGCGCTCACGCCGGCCGCCGGCACCGGCGTTCGCCGCCGTCTCGGCTACCACTGGACAGCCCTCCTGTGCGCAGTGCGTTGTTCGCCCAATCTACCGCTTCTTGATTGTCGTACCTTGGTATTTTTTTTTATGCTTTCCTAGTTTCCCTTGAATAGCTGATGCTTCTGCTCATATCATGTTCTACAACGTTGGTGTGTATCAGTGTATATAAACTGCTCTTAATTGGAATAATGTGTGTATGTGTATCAAGTCATATATCTAGTGTACTGTTGAACTCAAATTAATGTAATTGCCAATTTCATTTCATATTGTAGAAAAACAAGATGAAGAGGTTTTTTTCACCGGTGTCTGTAACGAGTGTATATGTGTATCAAGTCATATATAAACGTTAAATTTTTTCCTTGTGGCAAAAATTTTTTTTAGGCCCGGGACTTGCTCCAATCCTGGCTCCGCCACTGACTAGGGCTCCATCAACTCCTACAGCAAGGGCTAGAACATCTGCTACAACTAGGGCTCCATCATCTCCTACACCTAGGGCTCCATCAACTCGTGCAGCAAGAGCTACAACTAGACTTGTTATAGATTGGACCTAGTTCAAATTATCTCTTGTCCACATAATAGAGAAGCCCCATGAGGTTCTCTTCTCCCTCCCCTAGGTCTCCAGCTAAGCAGAGCTCTGGATGGTGAAGCGCTGTAAGATCGTGACACCCGTATGCGTGCGATCCGTAGAGAGGTCGTGCTTTTGTTACTTTGTTTGATGGATCGTCATGGACGGTTTGAGGGACTTCAAGTTTGATCTACGCCAACTGTTCTTCCCCTGCAACTCGAAGTTGGTAACAATCCAATCTAAACCTCTATATGCATCTTCATAGTGATCGTGGCATCTTGATCGTAGGATAAATTTTTTTTCCTACTATGTTTCTCAACATATATATATATATAATAATAGATAGATAGATAGGTTGGTTATCATTCATAAAAGTACTTCTCTCTCTCTCTCTCTCGATGCCTCCTCAAACCACATCCGGTTCGGCAGTTAGGGTTCCGGCGACCAAGGCGGTGGAGGATGCGGCCGTTGGGGAGGGCGACCATGCCGCAGTGACCACGCCGCCGCCGCCGCCTCCCACCTGTCCCATCTGTTTCGAGCCCTGGACCTGCAGCGGCGGACACCGCATCTGGTGAGCGAGACGGCCTCGGCTCTGTTTTTGTTTGTTGGGACCGAGGTCAAAGTATTTGCGCGATGCACTTCCCGTGTGTTAGATTTTTACTGGATTGGCACTTGGTAATTAAGTGCAATCTCCATGTTGGTAACCCTAACTAGTATCTTCTGGAGCTGGATTTCTACTCGTAGCTAGGCAACTAGTACCTTGGGTTGGATGCATGGTGTGCAACCTGCTCATGAGATTATATGCAATCGCAGTCAAATTGTAAAGGCAAGGGCTTCATTTATAAAGCCGGGCGACAACCTTATTTCTAAATGATGGGAGGTCCATATCTTTGCCATGTGAGGCCAGATCTGGACCTGCACCCGATCGTATGGCGCGGGGCGTGATGCGCGGTGGTGGGCGGAGGGCACACGGCGGTGCGGTTCTGCCAGGGTGCCGCAGGCCTGGCCCAGGGGCGTGATGCGTCATGGTGGGCGACGGGCGCGCGGCGGTGGTGCGATTCTGGCATGGTGCCGTAAGCCTCGCGAGGTGGCACTGCTCGGGTCTTTTGGATAGCAATGCAGTGGCGCGGCTGCTACGCATTGGCGGTAGTGCGATCCACGTCATTCAAGCGGGCTGGCTTCGGCGGGAGTGCGGATCTGGACAACGTCCGGTGGCACACAAGTACGAGAGGCCGACCTGTCCGCGCTAGTGTAAGCCTTCGCTTTGTGCTTTCCTCGCCTGCTGCTCGTTGGTGGCGTCGGTCCGAGTTAGGCTCCCTTGGTGCGCCCTTGCCGTTGGACATATCAACGTCAGTGGCCTCGGGCGTGGCATCGTGCAAGCTCGCCTACGCCATGACCTGAGGCCTAAGGCCAAGGTTTGCTCGGCAGCGACCGTCAGCAATTACTGGGTTGTGCCTCCCTCCCCCCGCCCCCGCCCCACACCGGGACTGGTCGGGGACATAGGTGTGGCGCTTCTTACCGTGGAGGCTTTTACCCAGACCCGATGGCTGATGTCGGGCTAGGGGTGGAAGGAGTGTCTTGCTCTATTCCTACCATGGTTGGTGTGCTGGTTAGCAGTGTCTCGAGATATGGATGTTGGGTGGTGGCTCCGGATGATGGTCCACATGGTTGGCTCTCCGGCGGGCACCATGGCGGCGGTGGCTATGCCTCTTGGTCATCTGAGCGGCGAGGGGTGTAGCAACTGGTAGCTCAAGCTCTCTCTTTGTTGGTGGCAGCGGCGACATCCATATCCGGATCTAGAGGCTTGTACTCATCGCGTCTGTCCCGGGTGCCTCATGGTGGCATGAGTGAGTTCCTGAGCGAAAGGGTCGCCGCTTTGGCACCAACGGCGGCGACGTCCATATCCGGATCTAGAGGCTTGTACTCATCGCGTCTGTCGCGGGTGCCTCATGGTGGCATGAGTGAGTTCCTGAGCGAAAGGGTCGCCGCTTTGGCACCAACGGCGGCGACGCCTACGGGTATCGACCTGTTTCAAGGAGGATCTTTGCCATGGAATGTTTCCAACATTCTTCGAAGGTGAATATTTGCTCGTGTCCCTCGTAAAGCATAGCTTGTGTATGGAGTAATGATGACGCTTAAGTTACATTCAATATTGAGTATTGGTCAAGACTTCGGTTAAGCTTGCGACCGTTTATAACCTAGCATAGCAACTTTAGAGTGAGTTTCTACTTGAATTATGGATCCTAGCACATGAGTCTGTGGCATGGTTTGTGTTTGAACTATGGGCTAGTGAGAAATTTTGTACAATTGATCATTTACTGGTGCCACGCAGTTGTATTCCTTGCGGACATGTGTATGGAAGATCGTGCCTAGAGAGGTGGCTACATCATTCTGCCCTCGCTAGTGCAAAGGTACCATGCGTAATCCTGTATACACTTTATGTTAGCTATCTGTCGTGCTATGTAACTTATGGATGCATCCATCTTCCTTTTCAGTGTCCTCAGTGTGGCGCACAATTTGAAGACAAGCTTATCACCAATCTCTATGCACCAGAAAATCTATGGGAAATTATTAGTTTACAGGTTTTTATCTCTTGCTTCTGGTGTACTTGTATAGAATTACTAAATTATTAGTTGTTGCTTTTCTCAGACATCTCGGTTGATGTGAAACAGTACATTTTCCCCTCTCTTCATGGAAAGCAACACTTGGAACAATACTATCTCTGCTATTACTCCACATCATCTCCTAACAATGTTAGAGATATCCAGTCCCACAAACTGCATGATGCTATATATGTTTATTTATGTGTCAAAAGAAACTGCTTGGGCTGTCATCTTTTGAGTTTACTCATGAAAAATCTGATGTTACTAGATCTAGAAGAGAATGCGGATGACCACACTATCAGAAGTTACTAGATCTAGCATACATTTAACTGATTAACATCCTCATATGGTAATTCCCTATGAGCCTGTATAGCTGTCCTGGTTCCATTCCATCAACGAAACAAGGTCAAATTCTGGATGAAGTTTTCTTCTTCTTCAAAGTTGGATGTTAATTACATCTCACATTATTTCGCTCGACCGACTTGTTGCTGCAGGAATTTGAAGCTCATCTCCAGCCTGTTATAAAAAGGATGGAAGAACGCTGGATGTCTCGTATAGCTGAGCACACGGGGAAAATGGACTTGGAGATTGATAAAGTGAGGACAGAAGTGACGGAACTGGCTGCCAAAATGGAGGCAGATAGGGAGTCTTTCCGTGCTGAGGCAGAGCAAATGTTAGACAGCCTGACAGCAATGAAGGAGCAAATGAGGAAGATGGTTGAAGAAGAGAATGCGACTGCAAAGGATCTACTAGAATTCGTGCAGCGGGTTTTACCTCGGCGGTCATCGATTTCCATCCCTCGTCCTTCTGCCTGTGTCTCAGCTTCTGCTCCTGCTCCTGTGGGTTCAGAGAACAACGCAAGGACTCGCCCTGATCCTGCTGGTCCTGCTCATGCTGTGAAGAGAAGGCGGCGTCGTGGGAGTTGATTTTGTGGGTCTGTTTGGTAGCATTCCATGGTTGTTCTCCTCTGATACATGCCCAGTGTAGACATGTTGAGTACATGCATTTGCTGTTGTTTGGTAATGGTGTATGTGCTGAGACATGCTAAGCTGAGACCTTGCATCTGTTTAGACAATGTCGGCCGGCACTGTAGCAACAGATATTTTCAAATAAGTGAAAAAAACATTTCAAAATTTTGAAAAATTGTTTGAAACATGGAAACACAATTTTTTTTCAAAAATTAAACATTTAAGTTTTTTTAAAATTAAACAAAATTTGAAAGTTTGATCTTTTTTTTAAATTTTCTTAAATTTTTTGATATTCTGAACATTTTTTGAAATTATTTTTAATGATCCAAACTTTTTTGTAAAATTTGAAAGAAATTTAAAATTCCAAACATTTTTTCAAAATTTGAAAATCTGGACATTTTCCCAAAAAAAAAGAATTACAAACCTAGAGATTTTTTTGAAAATGTGAATTTTTTGGTATTCTGAACATTTTCTGAAAATTAAATTATTTTTTGGAAATTCTTAACAATTTTTGAAACATGTTGTCGCTCGATCTGCTCATGCATGCTGACCAGCAAACGGTTGTTGGGGTGTTCTCTCTTCGTGCATGCTAAGAGTGTATTTGGGCTGAGCTCGTGCATGCCAAGGAGGCCCCGTGCAGGCTACCAAACACCCAAAAATGGATCGAGGAGGGAACTCTTGAGCTCATGCATGATGCATCCTCCATACACTCTACCAAACACACCCTAAGAAGAGCACACACCGACCGCCGTGGCCTTTTGAACCGATGCAATCCGTATGTTTCATGAAGAAACCGTGTGACCGGAAGAGTGTGTAGGTTATAGTTTGGGGGGGGGGGGGATTATTATCACACAATGAAAGAAGAAATACATGATAGCACAATCCTAAGCACCGGAGCATACCGACAGCACAAATGCATGATTCGGAAATGGAAAACCCAGATTGTAAATCGATTTAGAACCTTCGGCGTATAAAACTACAAAATACAAATCCGTTTTGTGAGATGGTCCTCAAACCAGCCAAACCTCCCATTGCCCTAAAAAACATGACTCTCCTGATGCTCTAAAACAATCCTAAAACTCAGCCAAACCAAATCGGACACGCTCATGTCATCAAAGCCTTTCACATGCACCGGTTATCCTGGCGAATCATCTCGGTGGTTATCATTGTCGTTGGATGAGATTCCACATTTTCGGAGCTCGGTTTGGTGTGGCGACCAAGGAGAAGTTCAACCTCGCCTTCATTCTTTCCAACTCCGCGATGGAGTATCATCTCCATGTCAAAAAGGATTGGAGTAGTTTGGAGTAGGTTATCTACTATGTTTAATTTTGTGCGATGAACTTCTGGCGAACCATGGTGACGGGACCTATGTTTATCTATTATCTTTAAATTATGCAGTATGGTATGAAGGATCTGCTCTCGCGTGCCTTCCATGGTACCGCAAAATCGTCTAACAGTATCCGTAAACGAAATTTGTGTGTACCGTGGTTGACAGGATGTGCTAGAAATGCTCTAAGAGCATCTCTAGTAGATCCCACAAACCGCGGTCCTGCAAATTTCGTTTACAGTATCCCGTAAATGAAATTTGCGGTACAGCGGACACAGAGAAAGAACATATCCCGCAAACGAACTCAAACACATACGACATATTCAAACTAGCAGTTTGCGCCACATATTACATCATCGGAGTTCATCATACGGAAACAGAGTCCATACGGGTACAGACTGCATAAACGAAATTAAACCTAGATCTACGCATCATCATCATCACTAGACTTTTTGACGCCGAGGTGGTGCTCCATCAGCGAGTTGGAGAGCATGAAGGCGAGGACGTACTGTTCTTTCAACGCCGGCACTCGCGCCGCTGCAGCTTCGTCTCCGGCGGCAGCCGCCTCCTTTGCCTCGAACCATGTGCGCTCCGCCGCCCAGAGATGCTTGGTCACGGCGGAGAAGATCTGGTCCAGCTTGTCGAAGTTGGTCCATGCCCATGCTCCCGCACAGCGGGAGAAGGCACCATGCTTCCACGCTTGCTCCTTGCGTCACTCCTCCACCGGCGGGCGAAGCGAGGAGCTCCTGGCCTCATCTTCATGGCGGCGGTTGCGAGGCGGATCGCCACCACGGCCGCCGAAACCCCCTCAGCCACAGCCACCCCTTCCGCCACCCGCGCACGACATCAAGGCTCAGTTCTGGTGGCTACGCGCATTGCAGAGGGATTTATCGCCAGAGGAGGGGGGATTTGCGGCGGATGCGATAGGGGAAATGAAGGACGCGAACCCTAGAATCCGCGGCCCGGGGTTTACAGGCCTCCGTAAAAAATTTACGGGTCGTTTTTACCAGACCGGTTCGCGTCGGGTTTTTTGCGGTACCATTCAAAAAAAAAAACCATAAATCTGCCAAGAAAAACGTGGGGTGGGGCGGGCGAGCTTTCAGAGTCCAGTACCATGAGTTGGTCGGCTGGAACCCCAACCAAAAAAACCTCCCACATTTACTGCGCTGCTTCCGCTCCCATTCCCCTCCCCACTCTCCCCCAATGTCTCCTCCGATGCCGTCCGATCTGGGAGCTAGGGTTCCGGCGGCCACTGAGACGGGGGATGCGGCAGCTGGAGGGTGCGACGGCGCGGTGACCACGCCGCCGCCGGCGCCCACCTGCCCCGTCTGTATGGAGCCCTGGACCTGCAGTCATCTGGTGAGTAGGGAGTAGCGACACGGCATTGGCTTTTGCTCTTTGCCTGCTTGTCCTCGGTGTTTACTTTGAGCTATTCTTTGAATCTTGTGCGCTCAACTTCAAAACCTGGCATGGCATCCAGTTTGTCTTGTAGGGCGATTCCTTCGTGTGCGTGTTGGATTCATAGTTCATTTATACGTAATTAGTACCATCTTTCATGCTGTGGCCGGGTTGATGTGTGCCAGCAGTCACAAATTGAAAGGCCTAGAGCAGTTCTTTTTTTTTTCTTCACAATGCACAAGGGCACTAGGTTTGTTGCCGGTGATTCGTATTTTTAGTTATGGGCCAACATTGCTTGTGTGCTACTAGTAAAAAAATCAGGGTTTGTTTTAGTAATGGTTTGAACTGCATTTAGTCCTGCAACTGTTCACTAGGTTAATTACAGGCTATCCGCACCACATATAAGCACAAAACTGGGTGGCAATGTGTTTCGTCTCAGTACCATCAATTATCTAGAAAACAAATTAAGATGAATCTCTACTTGAATTATGAGTCTATATATGCGACATGAACGCGAGGAGCAGGAATGGTGAGCTCTCAGGATGAGGCGGGTCGCAGTTTTAGAGGATGCCAAGGAGTGTGGGTGATAGCAAGTTCGATGAGGGGAGACTGTTGACGGTGGAGCTTTGGTGGACCTTTAATGGCCCTAATCACATCTTGTGATAAATACACACCAGTTTTTCTTGGTCTTTCTTTCTGGAGGCATACCCGCGTTTTTCCCCGTATCAGATCCTTTTTTTTTATGTTTCGTATTAGATCCTTGCGAGCATGGGTTGTGTTTGAACAATGTGGCTAGTGAAAATTTTGTGCCATCGATGGGTAACTTCCTTTCTGTTGCACGCAGTTGCATTCCTTGTGGACATGTGTACGGCAGGTCATGTCTAGAGAGGTGGCTCCATCGTTGCGGCGATGACAGTGCGAAGGTACTAGGCATTATTCTGTATATACTTTATGTTTGCTCTGGTTCACAAATATATTAATTAAGCACGAATGCATATGTTTTTTTTCAGTGCCCACAGTGTGGCGAACAATTTGAACGCGACCTTATTACCAACCTCTACGCCCCAGGAAATTTGTGGGATGGCTGTTGTCGTTTACAGGTTCTCTCACTTTCTTCTGGTGTACTTGTATAGAAGAATCATATATACAAGTGCCAAATTATGAGTCTCTGCTTTTTGGGCATCTTGATCCAATAGGAATAGTAGTCTTTTCCTCTTTCTGTAGAGCAACAGTTGGAGCAATACTTAACTCTGCCACTAATCCAACATCATCTATTAACAACGTGAGAGATAACGTATGAAACGGTAGACACAGTTGTTATCCCTGTAAATGCTCTGTTGCTTCTTGTGTCAAAGAGAAGGCTTCAGTTTCGAGTTTGCTTCCGTCCACCTGATACAGGTAGCAGACAGCTGATGCTGGCACCAGTAGAGATTCAGAGAGTACATATAACTAGAATAGATAGAATTGATTAACCCCGTACGTCGTATCAACAGATGATCATATAAATAGTCACTCACTACCAGTCTATATAGATGTCCTGTCTTCAAGTGTCATCAGGCACCTAATTAAGAATGGAAGTGTTCATCACATTTAAATCAACTATAGTTTACTTATATATGGTGGATGAGGTCTCTTAAAAGCTGGATGCCGATTCCATCTCACAAAGTTTTCTTTTGCTCAACGGACGTGCCGCTGCAGGAAGTGAAAGCACATTGCGAGTCTGAGCTTCGCGAGGTGGTGGCACGTTCAATATCTATGGTGCAAGATGTGGAGGCGAGATCTAAATCCAGGTACGATAAACTGAGGGCGGAGTTTCTCGAAAAATCTGCTAGTATGGTGGCAGAAAGCGAGAAGATGCAAGCAGAATTTCAAGACAATATGAGTGCAGAAACAGAGGCTCTCCGAGCTGGCTTGGTGCAGAAGGTGTATGAGATGGTGGCAACTTGGAGAGAAGAAATGGCGACTAACCTGATGAGAATGAAGGTGCAGATGAAGAAGATGGCTGAAGAAGACAATGCGACGGCAACAGATGTGATAGAATTCATGGAGCGGAGTTTCCCTCAACTGTCACTGATTTCCACCCTGAGTGCATTTGCTCCGGCACCTGCTCCTGCTCCTGCGCCTGTGGATTCTGATAACACAAGGCCAGGCTGCAATCACCCTGATGAGCTGCCACTCTCCCTGACACTGCCTGGTCCTGGCGGTGCCGTGAAGAGAAGGCGGGGTTGAGGGACCTGATACCCGTTCCCTGAATCTGCTGATGCTGATGGACAGACTCGTAACTCCGTGCCTTGTTGTGCTAGCTATGCCATGTTGCATGTCCTATGTATATACCCTCCCTGCTAGCTACGGAGTAGTTTGCAAATCATTTGTCATCGTCGACCAATCGTAAGGAACTAATTAACAATATGCAGCAGGCCTACTACTTATAATATCTATCTCACACTATCAAACAGTGCTATATATATTTGCTGCTCGACTTTCTTTTATCATTTCTGTGCTGGTGGTTGGTTGGTCCTGGTAACCTTTTTTTCCGCTTCACTTGGCTGATGTGGTTCACTGACCTTGCGAGGGCGAGGGTTTTACCCGACGGCGATGGCGATATGGGGGCTTGCCATCTCAGGTCTCTGTTGCCTGAATAATTGGGGCAATGCGTGTATTTCAGAAATCAGAAATAAATAAGAAAAGATGTACGGTTCTGTCGTCAGCTGTCTGGTGGTCCTTCTTTCGAATTTATATGTCTGTTTTTGCCATCGGCTTTCCTCAAAACCTGCATCAATTGCCCACATTTCGCTGATTTATCAAATGAAAGGACTGGCTTTACCAGCGAGCTCAGCTGGGAAGCATGGCAATTGCGAATGATTTGCATGACAATTTATATTGGTTTTAAAAGATTTATGTTCCTAAATGATTGTCAAAATTTGCATGACAATGAGTTTATAGTGTTGAATCTGTCCTAATTAATTGTTGATGTTTGTAATTCCACGATTCTACTTCTATGGTTTTAAAGACAAACTAACCTAATGTTGATGATAAACTAAGCTTTTTTATCTTGTGTCATCGGTGTGGTCGGACGCTCGTCTTTGTTTGAAAGAAAGCTATTAACGCCCCGTGCGACGAGACCTCCTAGTTGACGCCCTTTCGCCCTTTGGCGTCAACTAAGCGAGGCTACACCAGCAACAAAGGCAAATCGGCCGGCCCAGTTCATTTGCTTATAATTATTTTTGTTCCTGTTGGTTTTTTGTTTTCCTTTTTTTTTTGAAAAAACTGGCCATTGGGTGTTTTCTCTTTGTTTTTTTACTCTTGGCTTTTTCTTGCAGGGTTTTTCAAAGAATGTTCGGTGTGTGCTTTAATAAAAATATCTTGTGTATTAAAAAATGTACAAGATATATTTAAAAAGTTCAATCTGTATATTAGATGTTCACTCTATGCTAAAAACAATCATGGTACATTCAAATAGAGCTTAATGTATATAAAAGTGTTCAGCGTATATAAAGAACGTTCACAAGTAATTTTAAAATGTTCACTGTAAACTGAAGAAATGTTTAGCATATATACAAATGTTCATATATATATTTTAAAAATGTTCATCGCATACTGAAAAAATGTTCATTGTTAATAAATATATGTTCTGTAAGTATGTTAAAAAACAGAATGATAAAATTCAACCCAAAAAGAAAAAAAATTAGAAAAGGAAGTAAAAAAATCCCAAAAATAAACCAAAAGAAAAGCAAAAAAGCATATAAGATAAACAAGCAGAAATAACTGCGCAGCAAAAGAATAGCAGCACATACGCGACAAAACGGTTGACTGGCGGGCGTTGCTCCGTCTATTTGCCGCTTATGGTAATCCACCCTGCTGCTTCCTAGATCACAACTGATATGTATTGCCAGCTGCGAGCACTATCATCTTCTGATGAACTTGAACATTATTTGAATTCTTGAAGTTTTTCGAATTCACAAAAAGTTTCTTCAATTCACGACCATTTTTTAAATTCATGATTTTTTAATTATTGATCCTTGTTTGTATTCTTAAGTATTTCTGGAATTCAAAAACATTGTTTTGTAAGCGTGTCAACATTTTTTCAATACGAAAACATTTTATAGAATTCACTAGATTTTTTGAATTCACGATTTTTTTAATTTTATGAACTTTTTTTGAATTCATGATTTTTTTGAATTCAAATGAACCGTTTTTGATTTTTTTGAATTTATGAATTCTCTTGAATTAATGAACATTTTTGAATTTCATGAACTTGTTTTGAATTTGAGAAATTTTTTCTAATTGGCTAACATGTTTCAAAGTCAAGAATATTTTATGAATATTTGTGAACATTTGTTTCGAATTAATAACTTTTTTGTTCTTGTACTCATGAAATTTCAAAACTAAAATTAAACTAACCGAAAAATAAATTGAGAAAAACGAGGCGGGCGCACCGTCCTAGCCTGTTGTTTTGTTGGTGGACGACGACTTCGATGGTACAAGCTGTTTCATTTCTGTTTTGGTGTGCTTGTGCAATTGTAACAGTTGAACTGTTTATAAGAACTTCATATATGTTGTTTCCTTTCACTTGTAAGTTGTAAGTCAATGAACTCTTGGCTGGTTGTTGGCTTTGTTAACTGGAAGTTGGGCTCATCTTGAGCCTTCCTTCTAAAGAAACTCAATTTGTAAGGTTTGCCATGTGATTATCCTAATCTTCTTTCAAGATCAATATCTGCTTGTGTCCCCCATGAGACATAGTAATGGCTACATTCAAGCTTGAGTAATCGTTAATACTTACTCCCTCAGTTCTAAAATAGGTGACCCAAACTTTAGTACAAAGTTGGGTCATCTATTTTGGAACGGAGGGAGTAGATGAAGGTTGCGACCGTTTATGTAGCTATGACAAAGGCTATCAACTCTGTATGCATAACCTACCTTAGCAATTCTCGAACTAGTCTCTACTTGAAGGGAAAGTGTTGGCTATATCCAGGTGCATTGCATCCACAATGAAGAGTAATAAAATTAAAAATCACACAAAATAAAAAAAATGAAAAAAAATCCTGGCTTTGGCTATGACAAAAGCAATTAGGTGCTTACAAATGTTGGTGGCCAAATGACATCAAATTAGCTTGTGGTAAACAAAACACAAAAAAACACAAATTCTGCTCAAACAGTACTGCCCACAAGTTTGACTACCCAGGTGCAGGAAAACTACCACCTTGAATTACCTTAGCACACGAGTGTGTGGGACATGATTAAGTCCCCCTTTGTTTGGGCCACAGATTCCTGAGAATCACTTTGCTACGGATTTTCCTAAGAATCGGCGGTGGCTCTGGATTCCTGAGAATCAGAACCCGGTTGTTCATTTACCCTAACCGCAGGGAGTAATATATATTGAGGGTGGAGTTTTTCTAAAAGAAAAGTAAATAAAGAGAGTAGTATATGTTGGGGGGTGGAGTTTTCTTTTTTGGGAAAAAGAGTAAAGATCGCTTTTTTTTTTTGTAGCTCAGGCGAGTGGAACCCGGTCGCCGCAGATCGGGCCGCCCACCGGGACCGGGAGGGAGTCCGGAGATCTCACGGCGCACAATTCTGCAGCTCCCCCGAAGCCACGCACGCACATCCACCCAATCAATCATCTTCATCCTCCGTCCTTCCACGCCCTCCTCGTGCTCCCCTGAACCTCCCAGAACCTCCCACCGCCCCCACGCCGCGACGCCGGTGACAGCGCCCGCCGTCCCTCCAATTCACCGTCTTTTTATACCTCCGCCCCCGGCCTCGCCACTCCATCCCACCCCCTACGCATCTAGAAGACGACAGATACAGCACATCTATACAGCCGCTCGCCACTCCACTCTGTCCGTGAGTCCAAGAACTCAAGGCACCGGGCACCATGGCCACCGCGCCGCCGCCCGCGCTCGCCGCGGACCTCCACATCTCCTCCTACCCGGCCGCCGCCCCGGCCCCGGCCGTCGCCGCCGCGGCGTGGGGCAGCAGCAGGAGGGCGGCGGGCCCGTCGTCGACCCGCGTCGCGCTCAGCGCGGCGAGAGGACGGGGACGCCTCTCCCCGGTGGTGGGAACCGGGCGGCCGGCGCTCTCCGTCAGGTGCAACGCCAGCTCCCGGGACGGGAGGGTGAGGACTCGCCTTTATCTTCTACGTACTGTATTTCCATCTATGCACGCGACCTCAGATTTGGTACTTGAGTTTTGTGCGGAACCCCTCTTTGCTCCCCCGAAGTCACCGATTAATTTTGGCTGGTGATGAGGTTTTGGGCCATCTGAATTTTTGTCTGAGCCTGAAAGTCTGAAACCCACATTTTGGGAAGGAAATGCAACTGTAGAGTCTGATTCAAATGTTCACAATCAAAATTCTTGTCAGTCGCGCTACTGCTGCTAGATTTCACTACAGAGATACCACTCCCTAGTTCTTCATCTGATGAAATCCTTCAATTGCCTTGACCCGCCTGTTACTGAACTCATAGCTGCTTGGGTTGAACACAACACATTACTGTCTGTCTCTTATCCACCGTTGCCTTCAACTTGTATGCCACTGCAAATTAGATGATTTATTTAAATCATACTGTTCTGCAATTGTTATTTTTTTCTTATATGTAACCTACAGGTACACGGTACAAACCATTGTTTCTTTGAAGAATAATAATTTTGTATGCATCCTGTTTATTCAGCATCCCTTTGATGTAAGAAGTACAATACTCATGTAGTTCATTATCATTTCTTTGGCTGCCAGATTACACAGCAAGAATTCACCGAGATGGCATGGCAGTCGATTGTTCTGGCACCCGAAGTCGCCAAAGAGAGCAAACACCAGATCGTGGAGACTGAACATTTGATGAAATCCTTGCTGGAGCAGAGGAACGGGCTTGCCCGTCGAATCTTCTCCAAAGCTGGAGTTGATAACACACGGCTTCTCGATGCCACCGAGAAGTTCATCCAGCGGCAGCCTAAGGTGATTTGTCGTAAACAGACATATCAATTGAGTCTTCTACTTCCATACTGGCCCTAACATTTCTTTGTGCGCTACAGTATATTGCTTTATCGTCAAATAAGAAATATAAACAAGTACCTGCAATGAGACTTTCTTTTTTCCCCGATGATTCAGGTATTAGGTGAAGATCCTGGTTCGATGTTGGGGCGTGACTTGGAAGCTCTGATACAGAGGGCGAGAAACTTTAAGAAAGAGTATGGTGATTCATTCGTCTCGGTTGAACATATTGTTCTTGGTTTTGCGGATGATAAGCGATTTGGAAGACAGCTGTTCAAGGACTTCCAGATCACCGTAGAATCCTTGAAAACAGCTATTGAATCCATAAGAGGGAAGCAAAATGTAATTGATCAAGGTATGGATATTTTCTTTTATATGAATGCTATGATTTAGTATTCAAATAACTTGTTAACGTTCTTCACATGCTCATACCGTTGCATACTCTGATCAAATTCCATGGTGCGACCTATAGTTTACTCTATAAAATGTCGCTTTGTGAGGTCGTCACGCTATTAAACACATTCAGTTGCTAAGTGATAACCCGAAAACAAGATTGTATGTATGGATTTAATGTGTACAAAAGAGACCTTTTTAGCAGAAAAAATGCTGCAGAAGTTTATTAAATATGTGCTTCAGTAGGTATGGACGTTGGGTGCTTCCTTTGTTTCTTGAATTGTGAAGACATGCACATTTTTTCTCCTGAGTAACAACTATTAAATGATCTATTCTCAGACCCTGAGGGAAAGTATGAAGCTTTGGACAAATATGGAAAGGACCTGACAGCTATGGCACGTCAGGGGAAGCTTGACCCTGTTATAGGAAGAGATGATGAAATCCGTAGGTGCATTCAGATTTTGTCTCGGAGAACAAAGAATAATCCTGTTTTGATTGGTGAACCTGGCGTGGGAAAAACAGCCATAGCTGAAGGGTAGGAAAACTGTACATTTTGCACATCATTTCATCAGTTGTGAAGTATGCCAGTAGTTTCTCTTACCGTATTTTACATTCTTTTTTAGGCTTGCTCAGAGGATAGTGCAAGGAGATGTCCCACAGGCACTGACAAACCGTCGAGTAAGTTTACTTATCACTGCAATGATGCTATCTTGTCAGGGTTATATCAGGACGATCTTATGAGTAATGTTTACTTTTGTTTTGAGCAGCTAATTACACTTGACATGGGGGCTTTGATTGCCGGTGCAAAATATCGAGGAGAATTTGAGGATAGACTGAAGGCTGTACTTAAAGAAGTCACAGATTCTGATGGACAGGTTGTTCTCTTCATTGACGAGATCCACACTGTTGTTGGAGCAGGTAATTTTCCTTATTTCCTACACTAACTTCCTACAAAGTTTATTTGATAATGCTATTTACCTCTTTTTTTTGTTTCATGCATAGCCTAAAAATTGAGGAATAAATAGACTGATCTATTTGCTCAATATTGTTTACCAAACATGTGGCTTCTGTCATCTCATTTCGATTTCATAGATCACTGAATTTATGTTCAATATAAAAAAAATGCTGCTTGGCTGGCACTAGTTCCATGTAGCTAATAAACTGTGGGACAATAAGTTTTTGGGAATCTCCAGCATTTGATCCAATTTGGGTGCTGTATGTGAAATATTTGATTTATGAATACTGAGATGCATCAACGCAATTTTACAGCCGAAGTCTATATATCTGTTGATGATTGTTACATAGATAAACTCCTGATTCTTCCATACAACAAAACAGTTTGTCAGTTATTTACTAGTGTATTCTCACATAACATTTGTTTACTTGAGTTACAAAAATAATGCATAACATGTTTTGAGCACAACACTGTGCCAGCTTGTCAGAGATGGCAAAGCTGTACCATCTTGTTAAGTTCCGTTTCATTATGAACCAAGTGATTAGGCGGTGAAGTTATAGTATCTTAAGTTCTCTGCATTCTTTCACTAGCTAGGAAGTCCAAACAGCTTGTTGGGTTGTTCTCATCCTGCTGTTCTCCTTTCACTGAAATTTTGGTAAAAGATACAGGTATTCACTGCTATGGAGAGTGCGAAGTAAAATCATTGGATGAATTTGACTGAAAGAACACGGAAAAATAGATAGGGGCTAAGTCTCCATGTTGCTGATGAATGAGCGTTCTTTTGCCACCATAGAAACATAGATAGGGCCATAGGGGTCAACGGTGGAAACAACACGGAAACTCAACGGCTTCTTCTTACGCATTCACTTGCATCACATTCTCATGGAACCACACACTTGGACTCATTATCACGTCTTAAAACTAACTTGCCAGCACCATCAACATGAATAGCATGAGTAAGTTTCCTGTCTAATAACTTGGACTCTTATCACACCTTAAAACTGACTTAACATCACCATCAATGTGAATAACATGACTAAGTTTGCTGTCGACAAACTTGGACTCTTATCATGCCGTAAAACTGACTTTATCATCACCATCAATGTGAAAAACAAGTTTCATATCTACTGCTCAGAAGTTTACGAATTTTCACCTTATTGCAGGTGCCACTTCTGGTGCAATGGATGCTGGCAATCTTCTGAAACCAATGCTCGGAAGAGGGGAGCTACGTTGCATTGGTGCAACAACCCTCGATGAGTACCGCAAATATATTGAGAAAGATCCAGCACTGGAACGCCGCTTCCAACAAGTGTATGTTGATCAACCAACAGTTGAAGATACAGTGTCAATACTCCGAGGATTACGTGAGAGATACGAATTGCACCATGGGGTCCGCATATCAGACAGTGCTCTTGTTGCTGCCGCTCTTTTGTCAGATCGTTACATCAGCGGACGATTTTTGCCTGACAAAGGTATTTATTACTATAGCATCACTTCTGCTTGAAGTTACTAGCCTGCTTGATAATAGGGCATCATGAACTCTACTGCAGGCACTTTTGTAGCTCATTCTAAACAGTGACCGTCTTGTTTTGTTGCAGCAATTGATTTGGTCGATGAATCAGCTGCCAAGTTGAAAATGGAGATAACATCGAAGCCGACTGCTCTGGACGAGATTGATCGTTCTGTGCTCAAACTTGAAATGGAACGTCTCTCACTAACAAATGATACAGACAAGGCATCAAGAGACAGATTATCTCGCATTGAAGCAGAATTGTCACTTTTGAAAGAAAGGCAGAAGGGACTGACTGAGCAGTGGGAGCGTGAAAAGTCGGTGATGACAAAGATCCAATCTATTAAGGAAGAGGTAAGTTCAGTTCCAATATTTTAGTCTTTCTCTGTATTATGTAGATTGACACGGTTGTTGTTGCCATTTGATCTGACTTGCATTTAACTGTTGCAACAGATTGACAGGTTAAATGTGGAGATCCAGCAGGCCGAGCGTGAGTATGATCTCAATCGTGCTGCTGAACTGAAGTATGGTAGTCTGAATGCATTGCAGCGGGACCTTCAAAAAACAGAGGATGAGCTAAACGAATATCAAAGTTCTGGGAAATCCATGCTAAGAGAAGAGGTGACCCAAGATGATATTGCAGAGATTGTGAGCAGGTGGACAGGCATCCCGGTTTCCAAGTTAAAGCAATCCGACAGAGAAAAGCTGCTGTATCTCGAGGACGAACTGCACAAGCGTGTAGTGGGGCAGGATCCTGCAGTCAAAGCAGTTGCAGAGGCCATCCAGAGATCCAGAGCTGGTTTGTCTGATCCAAACCGGCCCATTGCCAGCTTCATGTTCATGGGACCTACAGGAGTGGGCAAAACAGAATTGGCGAAAGCACTCGCTTCTTTTATGTTCAACACTGAGGATGCTGTTGTCAGGATTGACATGAGCGAGTATATGGAGAAACACTCTGTCTCAAGACTGATTGGTGCGCCACCAGGTTATGTTGGGTACGAAGAGGGCGGTCAGCTTACAGAGGCTGTCCGTAGGAGGCCATACTCTGTGGTCTTGTTTGATGAGATTGAGAAAGCCCATTCAGATGTATTCAATGTTTTCCTGCAAATATTGGACGATGGCAGGGTTACAGACTCGCAGGGCCGGAAGGTGAGCTTCACCAACAGTATCATTATCATGACATCCAATGTTGGTTCACAGTACATATTGAATATGGATGAAGAAGGCGGAGCGACTGATTCGGCCTACGAGAGTATGAAGAAGAGGGTGATGGATGCTGCAAGATCTGTTTTCCGTCCTGAGTTCATGAATCGTGTAGACGAGTACATCGTCTTCAAGCCTCTTGAGAGGAAGCAGATAAACAGCATTGTCAAATTACAGGTAACAACGTCTCTTACTTTTGATTTTGTTTGCAATTCAAAATGACGGTGCTAGCAAAAGAATACAAGGCCATGTGATTGCGAGCCACTTGTTAATCATCTTCTCTTTTGATTTGCCTGTTTGAAATACAGTTGGCGAGAGTGCAGAAGAGGATCGCCGACCGCAAGATCAAACTCGACGTCTCACCGGCAGCAATCGAGTTCCTGGGAAGCCTTGGCTACGACCCCAACTACGGCGCCAGGCCGGTGAAGCGGGTGCTTCAGCAGTATGTGGAGAATGAACTCGCCAAGGGTATCCTCAGAGGCGAGTTCAAGGATGAGGACAGCATCTCCGTCGACACTCAGGTTACGGTGCCGTCCAATGGCAAGCTCCCGCAGCAGAAGCTCGTCTTCCGGAAGACGAACGAGGAATCCAAGCCGGCTGCTGCTCAAGATGAGAAGTTCCTGCCGACAGTCTGATGCTCCATATCATATTTTTTGCAGAGGATCTATAAATAAGTGTAGATACATATAAGGGCGGCGAACTGGTAGTGTTATATCTCTTTGGGCATGTCATAGCAGGGTTATGCAGCCAGAATTCTTTGCTCCAGCAGTACATTATTAACAGTAGCTCAACCTGAAAAAACCAGCGGTTGCGACTTGCGACGACCCTGACATTCCTCTGCTTCCAGATGCTCCAGCATACTAAGGTTGTCTGGCCATTTGATTTTTTTTGTTTTGCCTCTGATGTTGAGCCAGGTACAAATGCATTTACTGCATTTCCATGTTCGTCGACGACCTCCGATGAGCTGTGAGCTTGTGAGAACATTTCGAGATGATTTATGCAGAAGTTTATTGGAAGGTAGTACATGAGAGCCAAATTAGAAGATGTGATTTATGAGATCGAGGTTGTCTGAGTGTTGAAATTTCATACTATGAACTGACTGCTCAGTGTTTAATGTGGGAAGAATGTGACTAGTGTTAATCCTCCTCTGAAACTTTTGTGGCCAACACCGGTTTCCTACAAAGGATGCGAAGCTGAATTACATCCTTGGGGCTCAGGATGCAGATGTAGAAGGTTTTGTTTAAGAAGTGGCTATGTAGACATGGGTGTCCATCGATTATCATGATGGGCAACATATTTATTTGTATACACCCTGATCCAATTTGACTACCTCTACTGGATAGACCTCAACAGAAAACTGTTGAGTAACGGCAGTAAGTGATTGAGTTCAGTAGTTCCTCCTAGAAAATTATTGACTCTAGAGATATGATAATATGGAGAAGATAAAATTGTTTGAATGCAACCGATACACAAGCATATCGGGGAATCTGAAATCCTCTTGCTTCTTTAGGTGCCAAGGGTACTGTTTGGTTCTCTCCTTCCAAATACCTTCATTGCCAAGTTCACTTATACTAACAGCAGATAAACAGGCATAAGTTTAAAGAGAGCAGGGGCATCCTATGCCCCCTGCTTCACCACAGGGTAATGAGCCCTGAACAAAATCTTAACAAGTTCATGCCAAAGTTCTCCGATCACCGCAACAGACTAACTACAAGTTCATATTAACTAGTTCGGCGAATTCAAGGTCACCGATGCTGCTGTGCTTGCTGCAGCGCACCCTGCACCCGATGGAGTTATCGTGGTTGTAGATTTGGAGCTTGAGGCCTAGGACGGAGATACGCTACACGACGAGGTCGCCGGGGCGACAGCAGAAGTACTGCCAACCCTGGCCAAGCACCATCTGCCACTCGAAGGTCTGAACCTGCACCCAGAACTCGCATCACTTCTTGGCAGATAGCCTGATGACACGCTTGGTCTTGAGCACAACCCACTACCTCATCATCTCCTGGAACTTGGGAGGGATGACGAGCATGGCCAGATCCTTCTCGTCCATCATTTGCACGTAAAATCGAAGCGGCTCTTGGGACCCTTCCTCGTGGCCGGTCCTAGGAGCTCGTCCCCTTTAACGTGGCTGGCTCATGAAGGCGACCCTGCCAGGCAGGTTCACCCTCTTCAGCCAGCGGTTCGTGGGGATGAAGTCAACCACGGCCTCGGCACCGGCAACGACATGGGCCCCTCCACCGGCCATGTCCCACCCCGTCTTCATGACCTTGTCAGGTAAGATGACATGGATTAGTAACAGGGCATTGGTAGCATGCCACATTTGTACTAGTGCCTAAAGTAGCAAACACATTGGTCCTACCTACCATGAGAACCATACACGATAAACCTAGCATGCACATTTGTACTAGAGCCCTAAGCAGGAACATCAAAGACAACACAACACCAATATAGCTAGCATGCCCATGAACCCTAAGCATGAACATGAAACACACACCAATCTAGATAACATGCACATGAACAATTAGCATGAACATCAAAGACAACAACAATATGGCTAGCATCATGAACACATTGTTGCACATGAGCACTAATCGTGAACATCAAACACAATCTACCATGGCCATGAACAGATTGTACATCATGAGCACTAAGCACACACCAATGTTGCATGCCTATGAACACTAGCAAGCATGAAACATCAAACAAAACACCTATCCACCATGCCCATGAACACATTCTACATCATGAGCACGAAGCACAATCTAATTTTGCATGCCTATGAACACTACTATGCCTATGAACAGTACCGCACAAGAAGGAATCGAATTGAATCGATTCGATTCGATTCAAATCGAACCTTATCAAATCGATTCACATCTCACCGAAGCATGCTAATGATGAAAACCCTAATCTACAAATCTACGAGCAGAGGGATGGTTCTTACCGGAGCGGGTGCAACTGGAGCGTACGCCAGTCGGGGAGAAAACCCCGGAGGGAAGGAGATGTGATGACCCACAAGTATAGGGGATCTATCATAGTCCTTTCGATAAGTAAGAGTGTCGAACCCAACGAGGAGCAGAAGGAAATGACAAGCGGTTTTCAGTAAGGTATTCTCTGCAAGCACTGAAATTGTAGGTAACAGATAGTTTTGTGATAAGATAATTCGTAACGGGTAACAAGCAATGAAAGTAAATAAGGTGCAGCAAGGTGGCCCAATCCTTTTTGTAGCAAAGGACAAGCCTGGACAATTTATTATAATGAGAAAAGCGTTCCCGAGGGCACATGGGAATTATCGTCAAGCTAGTTTCATCATGCACATATGATTCGCGTTCGTTACTTTGATAATTTGATATGTGGGTGGACCGGTGCTTGGGTACTGCCCTTTATTGGATAAGCATCCCACTTATGATTAACCCCTATTGCAAGCATCCACAACTACAAAATAAGTATTAAGGTAAACCTAACCATAGCATTAAACTAGTGGATCCAAATCAGCCCCTTACGAAGCAACGCATAAACTAGGGTTTAAGCTTCTGTCACTCTAGCAACCCATCATCTACTTATTACTTCCCAATGCCTTCCTCTAGGCCCAAATAATGGTGAAGTGTCATGTAGTCGACGTTCACATAACACCACTAGAGGAGATACAACATACATCTCATCAAAATATCGAACGAATACCAAATTCACATGACTACCAATAGCAAGACTTCACCCATGTCCTCAGGAACAAACATAACTACTCACAAAGCATATTGCTACGTCTTGAGCTTGCGTTGGTTTTCATTGAAGAAGCTGCTAAAGCTATCTTTGCTTGGAATGATAGGTATGATCTTAAGAAATTATTAGCTAAATGGAAGCAGGAGTCTCTTAATGCTAGAATGAAACCTGACCCTGCTTTTGCTACTTCACCTATCTGTGTTACTAATAAGGATTATGAATTCTCTGTTGATCCTGAGATTATTACTCTAGTTGAATCTGATCCTTTTTATGGCCTTGAATCTGAAACTGTTGTGGCACATCTTACCAAGTTGAATGATATAGCTATCCTGTTCACTCATGATGAAAGATCTCGCTATTTTTATATCCTTAAGATTTTTTCCGTTCTCGTTAAAGGGTGATGCTAAGACTTGGTATAATTCTCTTGCTCCTAGTTGTGTGCGTAGTCCCCAGGATATGATTTATTACTTCTCTGCTAAATATTTCCCTGCTCATAAGAAACAAGCTGCCTTGCGGAAAATATATAATTTTGTACAAATCAAAGAAGAGAGTCTCCCACAAGCTTGGGGGAGGCTTCTCCGGTTACTTAATGCTTTGCGTGATCATCCTCTCAAGAAAAATGAAATACTTGATATCTTTTATAATGGACTAACCGATGCTTCCAAGGACTATTTGGATAGTTGTGCTGGTTGTGTTTTCAGGGAAAGAACAGTCGACGAAGCTGAATTACTATTGAATAATATGTTGACTAATGAAAATAATTGGACTCTTCCTGAGCCAATTCCTGAGGAAATTCCTGAACCAATTGAGCCAACTCATGAGCCTATTCCTAAACCCACTCCGAAGAAGAAAGGTGTTTTATTTCTCAGTCCTGAAGATATGCAAGAGGCAAAGAAATCAATGAAAGAAAAAGGTATTAAAGCTGAAGATGTTAATAATTTACCACGTATTGAAGAAATACATGGTATTAATATATCGCCTGTTGAAGAACCACATTGTCTTGATAACCCGACACAGGTAGTAAAGGTAAATTCTCTCTATAGATATGATAAATTTGAAATCCCCTCTACTAAATTTCATAGCCCTTGCTTAGATGAATTTGATGACTTTATGGCTAGACAAGAAAATTTTAATGCTTATGTTGGTAGAGAGTTAAAGAATAATGCTTTCGAGATAGGACGCGTGAGCGATAACTTGGCTAGAGTTAAAGGTGAACTTCAACTCATTAGCAAATATGCGTTGATGGTTGCTACTCAAGCTGAGCAAGTACTTAAAGCTCAAAATGATTTGCTTGAGGAATTAAATAATAAGAATGACTTTGCTGTTAGAGTGGCTACTAGAACTGGTAGAATGACTCAGGAACCATTGTATCCTAAAGGCCACCCTAAGAGAATCGAGCAATATTCTCAGAGAAATAATTAAGAGGCACCTAGTTCTTCTAAAAAGAAGAAAAATAAAAATGATAGGACTTTGCATGCTTCTAGTGAACCTACTGCAGACACACCTGAGAATCCCAATGATATTTCTATCTCTGATGCTGAAACACAATCAGGTGATGAACATGAACCTAGTGATAATGTTAACGATAATGTTCATGTTGATGCTCAACCTAGCAAAAACAATGAAGTAGAGGTTGAACCTGCTGTTGATCTTGATAACCCACAATCAAAGAATCAACGTTATGATAAGAGAGATTTTGTTGCTAGGAAGCACGGTAGAGAAAGAGAACCATGGGTTTAGAAACCCATGCCCTTTCCTCCTAAACCATCCAAGACAAAGGATGATGAGGATTTTGAGCGCTTTGCTGAAATGATTAGACCTATTTTCTTACGTATGCGCTTAACTGATATGCTTAAAGTAAATCCTTATGCTAAGTATATGAAGGATATCACTACAAACAAAAGAAAGATACCGAAAGCTGAAATTTCCACCATGCTTGCTAATTACACCTTTAAGGGTGGAGTACCAAAGAAACTTGGAGATCCAGGGGTACCGACTATACGATGCTCCATTAAACGAAACTTTGTTAGAACTTCTTTATGTGATCTTGGAGGCGGTGTTAGTGTTATGCCTCTCTCTTTATATCGTAGACTTGAATTGAATAAGTTGACACCTACTGAAATATCTTTGCAAATGGCTGATAAATCAACTTCTATACATGTCGGTATTTGTGAGGATGTGCCTGTTGTGGTTGCAAATGTCACTATCTTAATGGACTTTGTTATTCATGATATTCCCGAGGATGATAGTATGTCTATTATCCTTGGTAGACCCTTTTTGAATACTGCAGGGGCCGTTATTGATTGCAACAAAGGCAATGTCACTTTTCATGTTAATGGTAATGAGCATACGGTACACTTTCCGAGGAAACAATCTCAAGTTCATAACATCAATTCTATTGGAAAAGTTCCAACTATCATTGTTGTATGTTTTGAATTTCCTCTCCCTACTGTCAAGAAAAAGTATGATATTATTATTGTTGGGGATTTTCATATCCCCGTTGAGGTAACTTAGTGTTATTCGAAATTTCTCCGGTTCCGTGTTATTCGGAATGAGTTTGTTAACAAGACTTGATCAACCTTGTTAGTGGATTCATTTTGATGATCATGAGATGGATGAAACTAGAAGGCACAAACTTCTGTACCCTCTTTTTACTTTCTGTTATTTAAAATAGATAAAGCAAAAATAGTATTATCCGCCTGTTTTCTGAATGTTCCATGCAATAAAAAAATATCCCAAAAATGAAAGTGCTCCAAATGCCCTGCAAATTTAGTATGATTTTTATGGAATATTTGAGGATTTTAGGCACTGAAATCACTGCAGGAGGGGCAAGCACCAGCCCACGAGAGTGGAGGGCGCGCCCCCCTGTCTCGTGGGCTCCTGGTGGCTCCCCTCCACTTATGCCAGCACCCACACACTTCATCTTCTACCCAAAAAAATCCCCATCCAGCTCAAGCACGAGTTCTAGCTCATTTTGCTGCGATTTTCGATCTCCTTGCTCAAAGCTCCATTCACAAAACTGCTTTGGGAGATTGTTGCTTGGTATGTGACGCCTCCATTGGTCCAATTAGTTTTTGTTCTAGTGCTTTATTCATTGCAAATCCTTGCTGCCTTGGTGACCCTATTCTTGAGCTTGCATGTTAAATTTATGAGGTTCCAAGTAGTTCTGATGCATGATATAGGCTCTAGGCACTTGTAGGAGTAGTTGCTACCATTCTTGTTAAGTTTTATTCACTTTTATTTTGAAGTTACTAAAATTTCAGAAAATGTTAAGGAATTTTTTGAGGGGCTCTTCTAGCCAAGGCTCTCAGGAAAAACAAGCCAAAGAGAAGGAAAAAACCAAGTATAATCTTCCTCGCTTAGCGGAAGTGCGGTCGTGTGAATGGCCATGCAATGATTTCTTGAAAGAAGCCGGAATTCATGAAGATTTTTATTCGTTGATCGATATTGCAGGCCTCACCGGTTTCATCAACGACTGGATTGATCAGTATCTCTTACTCACTAATACTTTCGTGCAAAACTTTTATTATTATCCTAAGAAGTCACCACCTGCAGTATCATTTCATTTATATGATGAATTCAGAGAAATGTCTTTACGTAATTTTTGCGCGGTGTGGAGGATACCTTATGAGGGAGAATTAGAGGAACCCCATTGTAAAGATGTGGATGGCTTTGTTAACACTATAGCTGTAGAGGAGCCAAAGAAGGGTTCTGAGGCAAAAGTCTCTAGCATACACTTTCCTGTTTTACGCCACTTTGCCATATTTGCTAGTAGATGCTTGATTGGTCATGGAAATAGTGGAAACTTAAGTGTTCCTGATATTATCATTCTTCAACATGCCTTGCTTGGAGACAATACTTTTAGTATGGGTGCCGTCGTTGCTAAACGGCTAACCCTGAATCGTACAAAAGGCCCCATATTTGGAGGTATCTATGCTGCACGTCTTGCTAGGCATTTTCAGATACCCATTAGGCATCTTGAGAAAGAGGAGACAATATTGCCTCCTCACATTTTAGATTACAAGAGCATGGTAGCACACAAGTTTATTGTCGACAACGAAGAGAGGATGCTCTTGTATAAACTTAGATTCAATAAGAAACACATTGAGATTATTATTTTGCCTGCGCCTCTGTTGTTTGATTTGCTTGCAGAAAATTTTCTCGTCACACCGGAAGCGGTGAACATTCATCGAGCTCAAGCTTTTACTCCAGAACCTGAACCTGAGCTGAAACCTGAACTGGACCCCTATCGTGCATCATCTGTCCAGTGGGATCCGGAGATGACCAGCCAGTGGTATCCTGATTACACCTCTCATTACACCGGGGAGAGTAGCGGCGGTCCCTGGTATTAGACCAACTTAGGCCAAAATCCTAAGCTTGACTTTACATTCATGTTCACACACTAGTTGTCGGTGCTCATACTCTTTCATTGTATTATCCTTGTTAGTTTAAATCCCTTTTTCTAGTTTCTTCTTGTGTTTCTGATAAACCTTCAGAAAAAAAAATTAGTTAGTTTAATTTCCATGCTTGTAGTAGAAATTAAAATGAAAACCCAAAAAGATTTCTAGTTCTTCTTCTTTCTTGTTGGGAGCTTTCCCGTGTAAATATTTTTCTTTACTTTTCTTTCCTTTGGGGGTCGAGAAGACCATATTGAAAATGTTTAGTGGCCCTCATATGCATGATTATTTATTTAACTTAGAGCCCATATTACTTGTCTTCTCTTTTGTGTTGAATGCTTGCAGATTCCAGCTTAGTCCAATGCACATGCACTCTTATTATTATACACATCGTTCGGTCGTACAAGTGAAAGGCAATAATGACGACATATGATGGACTTATTGGGATAAGAGGAGCTGGTATGAACTCGACCTCTCTTGTTTTTGTAAATATGATGAGTTCATCGTTCCTGAGTCAGCTTATTATGAAGTAAACATATTTGCAATAACATTTAGAGATTATAGTTGCTTGTGCCATGCTTGATTAGCTTTGAGTTATAATGGTTTACCTTGCGTGCCAACATGCTATTAGAATGATTATGATGTGGTATGATGGGATGGTATCCTCCTTTGAATGAATTGAGTGACTCGACTTGGCACATGTTCACGCATGTAGTTGAATCAAATCAACATAGCCTTAACGATATTTATGTTCATGGTGGATTATATCCTAATCATGCTTGTATTCGGTGTGAATTAATTTTATTGCATGTTTATGACTGTTGTCGCTCTCTTGGTTGGTCGCTTCCTAGTCTTTTGCTAGCCTTCACCTGTACTAAGCGGGAATACTGCTTGTGCATCCAAAATCTTTAAACCCCAAAGTTGTTCCATATGAGTCCACTATACCTTCCTTTATGCGGTATTTACCTGCCGTTCCAAGTAAATTTGTATGTGCCAAACTCCAAACCTTCAAATGAAATTCTGTTTTGTATGCTCGAGCAACTCATGTTACAACTAGGGCTGCCTATATCTTCCATGCTAGGTGGGTTATTCTCAAGAGGAGTGGACTCCGCTCCTCATTCATGAGAAAGGGCTGGTAACCGGGATGCCCAGTCCCATGATCCAAAAAGATCAAAGCAAATCAAAATAATTAAACAAAACTCCCCCAGGGCTGTTGTTAGTTGGTGGCACTCGTCGTTTCGAGCAAGCCATGGATTGATGCTTGTTGGTGGTTGGGGGAGTATAAACGTTTACCATTCTGTTTGGGAACTGCCTATAATGCATATAGTATGGAAGATACAACTATCTCATAGTTGTTGCGTTGACAGTGAAAGTATGCCGCTCAAAATGTTATTCGATCTCTGTTTTAAAATCGAGCTCTGGAACCTCTACAAATCCCTGCTTCCCTCTGCGAAGGGCCTATCTATTTACTTTTATGTTGAGTCATCACCCTTCTTATTAAAAAGCACCCGCTGGAGAGCACACTGTCATTTGCATTCATTACTATTGGTTTATATTGGGTATGACTTGACTGGATCTCTTTTACCATGAATTACAATGTCTGGCCAGTCCTTGATCTTTAAAGGTGCTCTGCATTTATGTTTTGCGGTCTCAGAAAGGGCTAGCGAGATACCATTTTGTTATATCTTGTTATGATTGTTTTGAGAAAGTGTTGTCATCTGAGTTTTATTATTATGGCTCGCTAGTTGATTATGTTATTGATATGATTAATTGTGAGACCTAAGTGCTATTGTGAGTATGGTTAGTTCATAATATTTGCTGAAACCTGAATGCTGGCTTTGCATGTTTACAACAACAAGAGCAAACAGAGTTTGTAAAAGTTTTTCTTTATCACTTTCAATCTATCAACTGAATTGCTTGAGGACAAGCAAAGGTTTAAGCCTTGGGGGAGTTGATACGTCTCCAACGTATCTACTTTTCCAAACACTTTTGCCCTTGTTTTGGACTCTAACTTGCATGATTTGAATGAAACTAACCCGTATTGACGCTGTTTTCAGCAGAACTGCCATGATGTTGTTTTATGTGTAGAAAAGAAAAGTTCTCGGAATGTCCTGAAAATCCACGGAGGCACTTTTTGAAATTAATAAGAATTTCTAGGCGAAAGAAATACACTAGGGGGCCCACACCCTGTCCACGAGACAACCCCCCCTATAGGCGCGCCCTCCTATCTCGTGGGCCCCCGAACCTCCACCGACCTCAACTCCAACTCCATATCTTCCGTCTCGGGGAGAAAAAAATCAGAGAGAAAGTTTCATCACGTTTTACGACACGGAGCCGCCGCCAAGCCCTAATCTCTCTCGGGAGGGCTGATCTGGAGTCCGTTCGGGGCTCTGGAGAGGGGGATTCGTCGCCGTCGTCGTCATCAACCATCCTCCATCACCAATTTCATGATGCTCACCACCGTGCGTGAGTAATTCCATCATAGGCTTGCTGGACGGTGATGGGTTGGATGATATTTACCATGTAATCAAGTTAGTTTTGTTAAGGTTTGATCCCTAGTATCCACTATGTTCTGAGATTGATGTTGCTATTACTTTGCTATGCTTAATGCTTGTCATTAGGGCCCAAGTGCCATGATTTCAGATCTGAACCTATTATGTTTTCATGAATATATGTGTGTTCTTGATCCTATCTTGCAAGTCTATAGTCACCTATTATGTGTTATGATCCGACAACCCCGAAGTGACAATAATCGGGATACTTCTCGATGATGACCGTAGTTTGAGGAGTTCATGTATTCACTAGGTGTTAATGCTTTGGTCCGGTTCTCTATTAAAAGGAGGCCTTAATATCCCTTAGTTTCCACTAGGACCCCGCTGCCATGGGAGGGTAGGACAAAAGATGTCATGCAAGTTCTTTTCCATAAGCACGTATGACTATTTACGGAATACATGCCTACATTACATTGATGAACTGGAGCTAGTTCTGTGTCACCCTATGTTATAGCTATTACATGAGGAAGCGCATCCGACATAATTATCCATCACTGATCCATTGCCTACGAGCTTTTCACATATTGTTCTTCGCTTATTTACTTTTCCGTTGCTCCTGTTACAACTACTACAAAAACCCCAAAACTATTATCTTTACTTTTGCCACTGTTACCATTATTATCATACTACATTGCTACTAAACACTTTGCTGTAGATACTAAGTTATCCAGGTGTGGTTGAATTGACAAGTCAACTGCTAATACTCAAGAATATTCTTTGGCTCCCCTTGTGTCGAATCAATAAATTTGGGTTGAATACTTTACCCTCGAAAGCTATTGCGATCCCCTACACTTGTGGGTTATCAGTAACAAGCAATGAAAGTAAATAAGGTGCAGCAAGGTGGCCCAATCCTTTTTGTAGCAAACGACAAGCCTGGACAATTTCTTATAATGAGAAAAGTGCTCCCGAGGACACATGGGAATTATCATCAAGCTAGTTTCATCACGCTCATATGATTCGCGTTCGTTACTTTGATAATTTGATATGTGGGTGGACCGGTGCTTGGGTACTACCCTTTCTTGGACAAGCATCCCACTTATGATTAACCCCTATTGCAAGCATCCACAAGTACAAAAGAATTATTAAGGTAAACCTAACCATAGCATTAAACTAGTGGATCCAAATCGGCCCCTTACGAAGCAACGCATAAACTTGGGTTTAAGCTTCTGTCACTCTAGCAACCCATCATCTACTTATTACTTCCCAATGCCTTCCTCTAGGCCCAAATAATGGTGAAGTGTCATGTAGTCGACGTTCACATAACACCACTAGAGGAGAGACAACATACATCTCATCAAAATATTGAACGAATACCAAATTCACATGACTACTAATAGCAAGACTTCACCCATGTCCTCAGGAACAAACGTAACTACTCACAAAGCATATTGCTACGTCTAGAGCTTGCGTTGGTTTTCCTTGAAGAGGAAAGGGTGATGCAGCAATAGTAGCATAAGTATTTCCCTCAGTTTTTGAGAACCAAGGTATCAATCCAGTAGGAGGCTCCTCACAAGTCCCACGAACCTACACAAACAAACAAAGAACTCGCAACCAACGCGATAAAGGGGTTGTCAATCCCTTCACGGCCACTTGCGAAAGTGAGATCTAATAGAGATAATATGATAAGATAAATATATTTTTGGTATTTTATAATATAGATGCAAATAAAAGTAGATTGGAAGCAAATATGATAAGAGATAGACCCGGGGGCCATAGGTTTCACTAGAGGCTTCTCTCAAGATAGCATAAGTATTACGGTGGGTGAACAAATTACTGTCGAGCAATTGATAGAAAAGCGAATAAATTTGAGATTATCTAGGCATGATCATGTATATAGGCATCACGTCCGCAACAAGTAGACCGACTCCTGCCTGCATCTACTACTATTACTCCACACATCGACCGCTATCCAGCATGCATCTAGAGTATTAAGTTCATAAGAACAGAGTAACGCATTAAGCAAGATGACATGATGTAGAGGGATAAACTCAAGCAATATGATATAAACCCCATCTTTTTATCCTCGATGGCAACAATTCAATATGTGTCTTGCAACCCTTTCTGTCACTGGGTAAGAACACCGTAAGATTGAACCCAAAGCTAAGCACTTCTCCCATGGCAAGAAAGATCAATCTAGTAGGCCAAACCAAACCGATAATTCGAAGAGACTTGCAAAGATAACTCAATCACACACATTAAAGAATTCAGAGAAGAATCAAATATTATTCATAGATAAACTTGATCATAAACCCACAATTCATCGGATCTCAACAAACACACCGGAAAAAGAGTTTACATCGAATAGATCTCCACAAGAGAGGGGGAGAACATTGTATTGAGATCCAAAAAGAGAGAAGAAGCCATCTAGCTAATAACTATGGACCCGAAGGTCTGTGGTAAACTACTCACAACTCATCGGAAGGGCTATGGTGTTGATGTAGAAGCCCTCCATGGTGGATTCCCCCTCCGGTAGAACACCGGCGACGGCTCCAAGATGGGATCTCATGGATACAGAAGGTTACAGTGGCGGAAATATTTCTTCGGTGGCTCCCTGGATTTTTTTGGGGTATGTAGGCTTATATAGGAGGAAGAAGTACGTCGTTGGCCGCCCGAGGGGCCCATGAGATAGGGGGGCGCACCCTATAGGGGGGCCCCTACCCTCTCGTGGCCGCCTCGGCTACTTCTTGACTTGCACTCCAAGTCCTCTGGATCATGTTCGTTCCAAAAATCACGCTTCCGAAGGTTTCATTCCGTTTGGACTCCATTTGATATTCCTTTCCTTCGAAATACTGAAATAGGCAAAAAACAACAATACGGGCTGGGCCTTTGGTTAGTAGGTTAGTCCCAAAAATGATAATAATGTGTAAAATAAAGCCCCTAAACATCCAAAACAGGTAATATAATAGCATGGAACAATCAAAAATTATAGATACGTTGGAGACGTATCACATATTCATGTTCATGATCAGAGGAGTATTAATATGCATTAAGGATCTAAACATATGATCTTCCACCAAGTAAACCAATTAGCATCAACTACAAGGAGTAATCAACACTACTAGCAACCCACATGTACCAATTTGTGGTTTTGGATACAAGAGATGAACTAGGGTTTGAGAGGAGATGGTGCTGATGAAGATGTTGATGGAGATTGACTCCCTCCCGATGAGAGGATCGTTGGTGATGACGATGGTGATGATTTCCCCCTCCTGGAGGGAAGTTTCCCCGGCAGAACAGCTCCACCGGAGCCCTAGATTGGTTCCGCCTTGTGGCGGCGGAGTTTCGTCTCGTGAGCGTGCTTCAGATTTTTTTTCCAGGGTAAAAGACCTCATATAGCAGAAGATGGGCACCATAGGGCCACCACGGGGCCAAGGAGACAGGGGGCGCGCCCAGTAGGGGGGGCACCCTCCTGGCCAGGGCGTGGGCCCCCTCCGGTACTTTCTTTGCCCAATAATTCTTATCAAATCCAAACATGACTTTCGTGGAGTTGCAGGTCTTTTGGAGCTGTGCAGAATAGGTTTCCAATATTTGCTCCTTTTCCAGCCAGAATCCCAGCTGTCGGCATTCCCCCTCTTCATGATAAACCTTATAAAATAAGAGAGAATAGCCATAAGTATTGTGACATAACGTGTAATAACATCCCATAACGCAATAAATATCGGTATAAAAGCATGATGCAAAATGGACGTATCAAGATGGTGGGTGAAGAGGAAGAGGAGCCGCCAACACCGACGGCCGTCGGCATTGGCCCAATGCTCGTGCCCACGCGGGCGGTCGTGGAGGAGGAGGAGGTCGCCATCGTCCATGGGCCTGCGGCGATGCCTGGAGAAAACCCTTGGATGGGGGTAACCCCCCCCCCCCCGAAGCACAGGGGTTCCATGCAGCATCGCGGTGGCGACCCCCTCCGGTGGCACCACTGAACCCAATACCACGAGGTCCGGTAACAGCAGCGTAGCTGGAGCGGCTGACACCAGATTGATCGGACGAGGCGGTTTGGTGCAGATAGGGGAGGGCGCGTGCAGAGCCCGCATCGGATCGACCTCGGAGTTCACCAAGCTGGCACCCCACCGCTCGTGGATGCGGTTGTTGCCGGCACCAAAACGCCTCCATCCACACCTGAAGAGAGCCCAAACAAAAATGAAGTCTGATGCTGATAAGAAGAGGTCTCCCAAAGAACTTATAGTAGGAGAAAAAGTATTTCTGATGCTGCAGCCATACGCTCAAACATCAGTGGTCAATCAACCTTATACCAAACTAGCAATGAAGTTCTTCGGGCCTTTTGAAATACTGGAAAAGATTGGACCATCTGCTTTACAAACTACTCCCTCCAGGCAGCATGGTGCATCCGGTGTTCCACACATCTCAACTGAAACCTCATGTGCCAGATCACACTCCAGTGTACAGTGCTCTTCCTGAACCACCACTACTTGATCCAGGAGATTTGGTGCCTGGAGAAATTCTGGAAGGCGTTTGGTTAGGAAATGTAATGCTTCTCTAGCTCAGGTACTCATTCGTTGGACTGATCTGCCCGCTTCTTCAGCCACTTGGGAGGACTATGACACGGTGAGGCAGCGATTTCCAATGGCTCCAGCTTGGGGACAAGCTGTTTCTTTAGGCGGGGGTACTGTCAGCGCTGGTGAGCTGCCAGGCGATTAACTGCAGCGCATCGGATCGGCTACAGGACATGGCACTCTTCGGATAGGCTACAGTGTGTGTGTGTGTGTGTGTGTGTGTGTGTGTGTGTGTGTGAGCTGAGTGTAAGTGTGTTAGGCTGACAGTTACGGCCCATGCCCATGTAAGCGAGCGATCATATAAGCTCCGACTCTCCTCTTGTGCGGTACTGTTCATAGGCAGAGTAGTGTTATCATCATTAGCATAACTCATCGTCATCGAACGATGACTTGATATATTCTTGGTAGAATAACTCATCATCACTATGCACCCTACCCTGCGAATAGAGGTGGTGACTACACGACAAAATCTTTCTTCAAAACATATTTGTCGGTGATTTTTTTAAGGAAATTGCACCTCCCATGTTGGTTCAAAATGACCAAACATGTGGTGTGTGGGCGAGGGTAGCGGTGGGTGACGAGTTTGGTACATACTCGATGGGATCGGGACACTGCAGATGAGCTCGGGTCAAGGTGGGAGGGCTTGAGCCATGATGCTTGGGGAGGGATCCTTGGCGACAACGACAGAGTTGGGCCAGATGAATCCAGAAAATGAACCCTGGGGGAGGGGGGGATGTGGCAGTGACAAAGCCGATGTAGTAGTGAGTAGGGGAACTATTGGGCTGTCCCAGAATAGGAAAAATTCCAGCAATCCCCACCAGATCCCAGAGGCACACAAAATTTGCCTTTGGTTCCGAAATACTGTTTTATATACCGGTACGGCAGTGGAGACTGTTAAGTTGAACTTCCACCTAGAACTCTATGCTACACTAGTAAGCAACTTGAATAGTGGGTTCGGCCTTGAACTGCAAGTTTTCTACGAATCTAGTTTCACACAAAGCCTTGACCGATACTAGGCTACCGTCGGTCTTCACGTGGGTGCAGCTTATGTGTTATACTCCGAGACCTTTCATGAGTTTACTAGAGATCACCCTACTCTCATAGATTGCAACGTTTAACAATCAGACTCATATAGGTGTGTTATTCAAAAGATGTTCTGCAGGACAACATCTCTGCTTCAGTGAGCCACTTAGAACACATTAAGATATACATCAACCTGCCATACAGATTAGGAGAGTATTGCATCTTCATGGAGTGGTATTGTTAATAGTAAGGATACTCTCCTCTCAGTTGACCAACAACTTGTCTTACACATCTAATTCACGGGATCTCCGATCACATAGACTAGGTTACCACTGTGAATAACTCATATTGTGGGTCTCATACCCATCTCCTTCGATGCTTTATCTATCACATTACGTGATAGACCCTTAGTAAAAGGACCTGCCAGATTTTCAGACGTTTGGATATAATCCAATGCAATAACTCCAGAGTTTTTCATTTTTCTGACAGACTTTAACCTTCTCTGAACGTGTCTTGATGACTTCATGTTGTTCTTTGAGCTGCTCACTTTTGTGATCACAGTTTGATTGTCGCAGTTCATAAGGATATCCGGTATAGGTTTCTCAACAACCGGCAAGTCATTCAAGAGACGAAGAAGCCAATCCGCTTCGACCATAGCTATATCTAGTGATGTGAGTTTTGCTTCCATTGTTGACCTCGTTAAGATGGTCTGCTTGCAAGACTTCCACAAAATAGCGTGACATCCATGAGTGAATACATATCTACTCGTGGCCTTTATCTCATCGCCATCTGAGATCCAGTTTGAGTCACTATACCCTTGAAGCACCTTTGGGTACCTACTGTAGTGAATTCCATAATTAGCAGTGCCTTTCGAATAACGCATAACTCTCTCTAGAGCTTTCCAATGATCATCTCCTCGTTTTGGAACAAATCATCTCAGTTTGCTAACAGCAAAAGATATGTCAGGTCTTGTAGCACTAGCGAAATACATAAGAGAGCCAATGATCTAAAAATACTTCACTTGATCTCTAGCAATTCTTCGATTCTTTCGAAGCAGCACGCTAGCATCATATGGTGTTGGAGAGGGTTTGCAGTCACTATAGCCAAAGCGACTCAAGATCTTTTCCACATAGTGAGATTGAACCAGTTAGTAGTCGCGCAGAGCGCTCCACAAAAACCTTATCACCCTTCTCCGTACATGACTCAAATAGGTGGGGTTTCGAAGGCTTACTGTTAGCAGCTCAGAGATTGGAACTCAGTGGCGATCTCTTTTGTAGGCATTGGAGAAGTAGGCAAGAGGGCAGCGAGAACAGTCTGCAGCCGAAGTGGTGCACCGTTCGGATTCGTACACCCGTCGTGCGTGGCAAAAATGTAGACATCAGCTCGGCTCATTCCCGCAACCTGCGTCGTGTCGCATCGTGATGAGGCATGGTGTGGTGATGCGGGCGGCGGAGGAGGAGCACACGTGAATGTCCCTCTTGTTCTCATGCTCATCCATGTGGGGAAACAACCTCCCTTATAAGGAGGTCCAACTCCTACCAAACTAGCAATGTGGGACTAAACTTTAGTTCCACCTCTTGCCATGCATGAATGGGCTGCGCGGGACTCTAGGATTCATTAGGAATTTCAGAAACTGCTATTGGGCTGGCCCAAAATAGACAAAATTCCAGCACCTGGTGACCCTCTTCATCAACTCCCTAACACAGTGAGCATGGCGGCGAGACGAAGGTAGGCATGCACCATGGTGATCGAGTTTGCTGCATGTTTATTCCCAAGAAATGGCATGCTCCCTGACACGCGCCATGTCAGGCCACCGTACCGCCTCCCTGCCTCGTGGTCAAGCTCCTCAGATACACCATTGGTGTTGTCAATCTCCTACTTCTTTTTATTGTCAAAAGAATTCTCCTGTACCTGTCACTACTAGGGAAAACCCTAGTAGTAGCGCAGGTTTTGAGGCTAGCAGCAGCGCGGGAGGGCGCGCTACTAATAAGGCGCTATAGCCAACTGTTAGTAGTAGTGCGGTTCGCACCCGCGCTACTACCGTTGACGATATCAGCAGCGTTTTTCTGGAATGCGCTACTATTAGTTAGTTGTAGCGATTTCCTAGTCCCTCGCTACTGCTATATCTTTCATCATTTTTCCCCGCTTCCTGCCCCTTTGGGTTTCATTAAACTGTAATTTTTAGATACTAGGTACTACTAGATATCAAATTCATAAACCATTATAAGTACTAGGTAGTACTCCCTCCGTTCCAAATTACTCGTCGTGGTTTTAGTTCAAACCACGACGAGTAATTTGGAACGAAGGGAGTACTCGATAACAATTTCATGTATAGTCAACATGCATCCTCAAGCAGTACAAGGTCATATCGACGACGATCATCATATGTAGTTCTAGATGATATCGACGACGATCATCAATGTAGTTCTAGATGATATCGACGATGATCAGCATATGTAGTTCTAGATGATATAGCCGCACACACACATGTAGTTCTAGATGATATCGAAGACGATCATCATCCTCAAGCCTGGGCGGTGGGTGTTCCTGATAGTAATTAGGATGGCCTGTCCAACACGAAGGTTTTTGCCATCGAGAAATCTCTTCCACCCGAGTTTAAGTGTGTGCGACCGTTCGTCTCCACGTGGTAAGTACATGTTGTGACGGAGCCCCTTGCGGTAAGGCATAGTCCAGCTAAGCCTTCTTTATCAGGCTCGATACCATAACTCACAGATTGGCTCTTTGCCAATTTCTGAATAAGAAAAACATATCAATTAATAAATAGCCTCGCACATACTCTTGCAAATAGGTATACATGGATTATCTACACTATTAATAGTTCCTTCGATTCTACACTCTAATAAGCATGTGATCGAACTCTACACTAAAGCATGTCATCGACTAGATTCCACACAACATATCATTGAACTCTACACTAAGCATATCATCGGATAATTTGCATTTGTAAGTATAACATACCATATCATGTCGATCGACCATGGTACTTGTCAGGGGGGTCACGAATGGCACCCCGATAAAGTCAGCACGTGGCGGAATTATGTCCCATAGGTTGCACACCTCCTCCTCGCTCAGTCTCATTCTTTGAGCTACAATGGCTTCATGAAGTGGGTCCTCATCATCTTCATCAAGTGGGTCCTCATTATCTTCATCATATTCATCATCTTCGTCATCTTCATCATCTTCCACCAGGTTGATATAAATGACAGCCAACTTGGGTCTTTCTGCTTTGAATGAGAAGCTGATCAACTCACCACCAGTAAGACGCATGCGGGCAAGGAAACGGGCCCATCCATCTCCTCCAATCTGCGACATATTGCGTCCTTCTCAACCTCCATAGTGTACGGCCCCCCAGGAGCCTCAAATGTCACAGTGTCTCCTGTTAGCTTGTTGAATTTCAACCTCACATTGCATGGGATGATCTGTGTAAAATAGTTATTACATTTCATATAATTTCTTACCATCGCATGACGAAAACTCGACTGGAAGTAGATGCCGAACAACTTGCCAGTTCCAAGACTGCTGGCGCACCTTGACTTGCACAGTCGACATGGTGGTGGTGGTGGTGGTGCCATTTTCCTAAAGCAATATGAGCAAAGGATTAACGATCCACTTCACAGGAAAGAAAAACAGTAGCATATGATATTTTTTGTTCTTCTTTAGTTATATTTTCATAGTGGAACCCGATCCCAAAAAGTAAACACAAGCTCTTAATTTGATAAAGAGATTCTTCCGCGAGAAGCAATTTGATGGACAATTATAATCCTAAGATCTAGTAACATACAAGATGACAAGGTATCACCTCCGAAAGCATTTAAGTGGAACCTATTGCCGAAAAAACTATTTGGCCCCTACCAAAGGTATAATCCTAAGATCTGTAATAAGTTATCTACCAAATCAAGGTACCACCTACCAAGACACATTTCATCTAATTTGGCCCCTATTACCTAAGATAACTGGTTAAAAAAAGTGGCAAATTTAATTGGGATTAACTTAGCACTTGCAAACTAAATACTTGTATCAAAATCAATATCTAGCAGATCATGGTACCACCTACCAAAGCATTTCAACTAAATTGTCACCTACATTTTGCAAAAAATAACTTATTACAGAAAAAAAGCATCTAGTTATCCATATGAAATTCGTAAGCCCTCGCTGCATCTAGGTAGGGCAGCCCTCGGGGGGTGCTGTCGAGGAGGTAGGATGTCATGGTGACCTCGGTCGGGGGTGCTGACGAGGGGAAGCCCGGTGACTTTCCTACGAGAGGGGGCGACGACAGCGGCCGGCGAGGGGATCGAGGGCGGTCGGCCAAAGGTGCCAGGCCAGAGCTCGCGGGCAGTGACAGAGTGGGCGGCGAGAGTGTGGAGGAGCAGCGGAGGGGTGGCAAAAGGGGGAGAGGAGCATTACCTGGTGGCAGTGGCGGAGGAGAAACCCTAACCGCAGCTGCCGGCGTCGGGCGGAGGGGGATGATTGAGAGATGAGCGTGCGGGGGGGGGGGGGGGGGCGGCTGGGCCGTGTGTTTTGTTTTGCTTTAGCACTAGCGCGGGAATAGGGAGCGCGCTACTGCTAAGACCAATATCAGTAGCGCTTTGTCCAGAAAAAACGCTACTGCTAAGTCCAAGCATGTAAAAACATCAAAAATATACACTGGTCATCATTGTGTTTTTGTGTAGAATCTAAATAGTCAACATGAATCCTCACCGTACCTGTATAGGTATAGGCGAGGATTCATATTGCAGCCACAAATCCTACACATATAGTTCAATGAAGACCAAGTGCTCGAGATAGTTTGAGAAGTAACATATTTAACGTGGTAAACACCTTGTTCGCTTAGCAGTATGGGACTAAACTTAATCAGTTGCAAGGGGGTGATACTTAGCAGCAGCGAGTTTGAAGAAAAATGCTGCTACTATACTTTAGCAGTAGCGCGTCCAGAAGAAGGGCGCTACTACTATATCTAGCTTGGAGGCAACGCCGTGGCAATTATAGTAGTAGCACTTGTTTCACCTAGAGCAATTAGCAGTAGCGTTTGTTTTTAAACCACGCTGCTGCTAAGATTCTGTGTATAAGGTTTTCCCTAGTAGTGCTTTTTTATTTCTTTAATCAATGATGTGGAAGATTCCAGAGTCCAGAGAGGACCGGGATTTTGGCAGGCTACATTAGAGAGCTGAACTTCAGATTCTGAATGTTCAAGAAACCACGTTGAAGACTTGATTCCCTTGTTCATGATCATGATGGTCTACAGAATTTCAGTTAATCGTGTACACATGAGCCGCCAAATCTCTGGTCGCTCGCTCGGTTTAGCACATGACTTCATTTTGTACATATTGTGGAGATCTAGTTTCTGAAGGTCTCGTCCTCTTTGTTCTTCTTATTCTTGCGAGTTCCAAAAATATTTTAAAACATGTTGTTTTTATCTGAAAGTTGCAATGAGTTCATCCAAATTTGTTCTTTATAGTCCATCACCAATGTTTCATTATGGAAATTCGTTTTTTTATTTGAGAAGGAGTGTCAATTTTGGACGGTTAACTTGAAGTAGGTTGAGTACCACGTGGCACAATCTGAATACATCTCGTTGGTGATGTCCGGATTTGCTACATCCTAGCAGTTCGATCGAGTTTATCCAACGACTGGTATTCAAAGTTATTCACACACTATATAGTGGTATATATGTAGCCCAACAAGACAAAGGCAACCACATTCACTTTCTCTTCAAAAGCCACCTCGCCGCACATACAAACAATAGCCTTGTCACAGTTGTTTATAACTCCATGAGGTTGGCAGACGTTAAGGAGTTTTAGGACCTGCAGTGGTTATCAGAACTGTTAGTATGCTCGAAAGCTGATTTCTGATGTCCTTTCAATGGATCATGTGGAACAACATCAGTAGCTGGAATACCTTTGAATTTCTTCTGGTGCTTCTCTCTAAGAGTCCACACACAAGTCATGTGTTTCAGTTTCCCTACTTGATGAATTTAGTGGAGTAACAACCAGGAAGAGTGCAAAAGCAATAGATGCACAAGACATGAGCATCAGTACACTATGTGGTATTACCACTGGGGTTTCAGTGTTCCCTTTCAGGTTGTTTGTCGAGGCGCTCTCACCAAACATGATTTCCGCCGCGAAGATGATATTTACAAATAACGTAAGACAGAATGCAATAAAGGCTAATGTTTCAACATATAGAGATATCTTGTAGTTGCCCATTATTGACATTGATGAGGCAATGCGGAAAATAGGAATGACCGATGAAGGAAGGGTAAATGCCTGGATTACTGGACAAAGAATGATTAACTGATATACCCCTTCAGAGCCTTCTAATCTTGCACAATAGATGGCAGGAATCGTGGCAAGAATCTTAAGTAGCACATGATGCGCAAATAGGGACAAGTTTGTGCCAAAGAAATGCTTAGTGACTACATGGCTAGTTATAACAGATGTCAATGTGATGATGTGGCTCGAAAAGAGAAGAACTGCTAAGAACACAAGTGGTGCAATGGAACTCGTAAATATCTGCACAAAACAATAATGGAGATAAACTCAGGAAAGAAATGCATGCCATTAGACCCACAAAAGTCATGTCTTAATTTAGGAGTTGCATCGATGCCATGGAAACAGGACTCACAAACCTCGTTCATTAGCTCTACAGCATCATGAAATGTGAGGATCACATTGTGACTAGATTCCGCCGCTGCTGAGCTCAACAGAACATAGTTCACAAGAAAGACCCCAGTAAAAGTAAATAATATAGAAAAAAGGTGGTCATGAAACAGGGCACCGAGGCTATGAACATGAGACCTCTGAACCTGCATATATGACATGCATGGCATAATTAAATTATAATGCAGATAAGTAGGAATACATAGTAAAATGGCATGTCTTATGAATGCGCATCTCATCATGGTGTGCAAAGTGCAAAGGCAGAGCTGCTGCCGGGTCCCTCGAGAAAATATAAAATTTAATGTTGTTCTCGACCTCCTAAGGCTGGTCGTAATGGTAGTATCATAGCTAGTATCATGCATGCCAACTAGGCAATTTTGATGAGGTGTCATAGCATTAAATGAAGAAAGAGAGGGTGTAGTATCATATCATGATACCGTATCATATTAAATGATATGCTACTTTGTGTCATGCATAGCAATAAATAGAGTACTACATGATACTAATATAGATACTAGTGTATGATACTCCCCATTACAACCAGCCTAATAGGTCTATTAACCATGCCATAAAAAGCAGGAAATATACAATGCTAGTTTTGCGAGCATCATTCATTGTGGAGAACTTTAACTACGTATGAGCTAGAGACACGGGAAAATACCTGAACAATGGACGAATGTACATAAAAATTGTGGGACACTATGTTTGTACCCATAAGTGCCATCAATGAGTAAGCACTTTCACCACTCAACTTAGGGAACATCACATTCACATGGAGGGGAATCTCTGGTTGACTGATTAATAAACCAAGCACAAAACAAAGAATCGTAAAGCCAGCTATGCATGCATTTAACGTTCCAGCCATCCTCTTGTCCTAGAATGAGCAGAAATAATATATCATAAGCACACATCGTCTTAGTGGAATCAGAACAAGTCAACCTTTAAAGAATTAGTGGCTGCAAGGTTAGTAATAAACTTACCCTAGGGGAGAAAATATATGGCAGCACATTAATTACAAGACATGCAAAAATAATGGCTGTGATAAAATCATCCTGATCAAATACAAGATTGTATCCAACTGCTATGCCCAAAATCTGAAATAGCCGAAGCATTTAAAGTTCAGAATTAGTTAGGAATCCTCACATCCTCAAAAGTTAGTTAAGAAATCAATACACAGAAGATGACATAATAAATATGGTACAATTAATAGAGCGTTGACGAAAACAGTTCCATTTGAAGTTTGTGCACATACGTACCATGGTTAGGTGGTGTTTGTTTCTCTAGTCCTAGGACTTTTTCTAGTCCCTGGGACTTTTTGAAAAAGACTCTCAAGGAGATGCTTCTAAGGACTTTTAGCAAAAAGTCCCAAAAAAGTCCCACCCTGTTTGGTTTGCTAGGGACTTTTTCTAGTCCCTACACCAAAAAGTCCCTGGAAACAAACACCCCCTTAGTTCTGAAGTAAACAAAGATATCTCTGCCTACCAAGGCCAACACATATGAACTGGCTGTACTCCTGGCGGGAAATCTTGAAATTCATGTAAAATCATTACAAGTAAAACCAGATGGTGCATGTAAGTGAAAAAATCGACAAAATCCAAAGGAGCATCTTGCAAAAAGAACCCACACAGTCTTTCTCCGCAAAAGAAAAATGTAGCAGTTTTTAACATACTGAAATTCAGTTCTGTGCCCGAGCTCATGTGCTTCAGGTCAATAGTAAATTTTAAAATATCTGCTAACAAATAAATAAATAATAATCTGATTTTTTTAACAAACAAAATATGTCCCGTGTGTTCTAACTGCGTTCATTCGTTACTAAATAATATTTTCGGTGCTCTAAGAAAAACACAAATAGGTAAGCACATATTCTGTTTCTTTTATCCAGAGCACCACAAATTTAAGTTCTTCATTGAAACAGAAACTCAGTTCCGAGGCTGAACTCATATGCTGCTGGATGCATAGTATCTTTTTTTTAATCTACTAATATATAAATAAACTGATTTTTTGTCAACAAGCAAATATGTTCGTGTGTTCTAAACTTGTAATTGCGTTCATGTTTTGTGAACAATTAATATTTGCGGTCCACTAATAAAAAATCGGTGAGCACATATTTTCTTTCTTCATTATCCAGATCACGACTTATTAATTTCTTCATGGAAACATAAACTCATTTCTGAGCCTGAGCTCATATGCTCCCAGACGAATGGTAATTTTTAGAAAAATCTAGTAATACATAAATAAACTGAATTTTTGGAACCAAACGAATATGTTCGCGTGTTCTAATTAATTTAATTGTTTTATGAATAAATAATACTATTTGTGGTGCTCTAGGAAAAAAAACTAATCGGTGAGCACATATTATGTTTCTTTTTTATTGAGAGCACCCGAAGCTTAATTTCTTGGGACCTTTACATTTTTTCACCTAATTTCAGCCCGACCTCATCTTTACCCCTAAATAAAAACAATGCTCAACTGTACCCCTCTTTCATCTGGCGCCCTTATGAAGATACCCCTTCGTGTTGTTTCCGTCCGGTCAAAGGGGTTTGACCGTCAGATTGATGTTTTCTTGACATAGTTGCCCTTGTGTGCATATGCCAGTGACATGTGGAACTTGCCCGTAGGAAAAAGAACCCTCTCTCTCTTATAGGTGGACCCCACCATGGAATCTCTCTCTCTCTCTCTCAACAGGAAATAAAACATGTTTAGTTAAAGGGATGGGTCCAACTGTCATAGACCCAGGGCTTAACTGAAAAGAGTTTTAAAAAAGGGCTTAACTAAATAGAGGCTAATCTCTGCCACGTCAGTAAACTGGCGGTTAAGCCCCCGGTGAGCACAGATCGCGGCGGAGGACCTCGGGCCACGTCCTTTGTCAACAAAATGGACGGTGGCGTGGCACGTTGGCTAGCCGGAGATAGCTCGCATCCATCGGGGGTTGTGAGGCTGCCGGTGGTGGACTAAATCATAGCCGATGGTGAGGGTTTGTGGCGGTGCACGCACGGGCTCAACGAAGAAGTTGCACTGGGCCACGGGCGAGCAGGTTGAGCGGCTTGGAGGCATCCTGGGAGCTCTAGGGGCATGCTGGGCAGCAAAACGGGGCAACTAGAGTTCAAGGTGCTAGGGTTCTTCGTCAATGACGAACGACGGCATCGGAGCTCGCGGGGAATGACGCTATGGCACGAGAACAAGCAAAGGAAAAGGGGGGAAACATGCAATGGATCAGGGCGGTTCTGATGGGCAGGCCGACGGGGTTGGGGGGGGGGGGAGGGGCTCTGACAACGACGAATCGGCGATGGCAACCTTCGACGACAAGCGGTGAAGATGACAACGAGGACGACGATGCAGTTCTTCCCGGCTCATGGGCGTCATCGTGGAGATGTGGCGGAGCTTCTGGACATGGTTAGATGGCGTGGAGAGTACGGTGGCTATGCAGACAGCGGCGGCGCGTGTGGCCCCCACACGCCCTCGTGCTTCCAGGCACGAGCTTGAAGGCGACGGCGGGCAGCGGTGGTGGGCTGGGCTGGCTACATGGGCCGACTACAGGTAAGGTTCTCTCTGCCTTTTTTCTTCTTCTTTTGGTTCATTTTCTTCTTTGCGAGGGGTAAAAATGTCCAAAAAATGTCCCCTAGACGGTCAAAGCCTTTGACCGGATGGAAACTGCATGGAGATGTATTTTCGTAAGGGCACGAGGGGCATAGTTGAGCACAAGATGAGGTCGGGCCAAAATTAGGGGGAAAATGGGAGTACTGTTTATGTAATTGCCCATGAACTCGGGAGCCAAAACACCATCCAATTTTCCCTCGGAAAGAGTGAAGTAGACGATGCATGCCTGGACAACAACAGTAGCAGGCAGGATTTGGAGGAGAAGAGTTGGGGGCGTACGTACGTACCAGTGCAAGATTCTTGCCGGTGACCATGCCGATGCAAGTTGAGAGATACTGATTGAGAACCGCGGACAAGTTGAAGAAGAGCACCAGTAGCACGAGGTCGTAGCCAAAGCGAGCCCCGGAATCAACCGCGGCCACCCACTTGCCGAGATCGATGTACCCCACCGAGATCAGCAGGGTCGTCCCAAGGGTATGGGAAACATGATGCCGGCCATCTCCACCAGCCAGGGACTCGATGCCGCGCACAGCTTCCATGGCGCCCGGCCGCCGCGCTGAAAGACGGACTTAGGACTTCGGACACAGGATGCAAACAGTAGTGTAGTGAGTAGTGATTGAAGACATAGACAGCGAACAAGAGGAGAAGAGGTCATTACCTTGAGCTTCGGCGGGAGCAGACGTCTTCTTCTGCCGAGAGGGACGGTTTGAGTGTGATGGCGTGGAAGGGAAGCCCTGTAATGGCGTGAGAGGAAGAAGGAAGGAAGAGGATAAGGCCGTACGTAGGCTGGAGGCAAATTAAGCGGTGAGGGTATTTCTTGTACCTTGCGCCTGAATGCATCTTTTGGGCCGTTTCTACGACTGGATCGAGCAGTACAGTTTTTGCCGCTAGAAACCTGCAAGCCAACTGGCAAGCAACCATTTCGTAGGGAGATGCCTGACAAGTTATGCTTTTTTCTTCTTCTTTTTTTTTTGCGCAACGACAAGTTATGCTTTCAGTAGGGTGTATGGGAGGGATACATTTGACGCAGCCTATTTGCTTTTGCTAACCTAAGGGGCAGGGGAATGGGATGGACCTTTAATTGATGACGTATTTCATTTTCATTCATCCATCAACACTTTCCTTTGAAGCTGCAATAAAAGGTAGAAAGTCTCACAGCAATGCGCAGGATATCATCTAATTATACTAGTACGCAATAGTATCAGTTTGCTTCGAGAGTTTCCAAAAAATTTGTAAACGGTAAGACAACTCTATTTTATTTTCTTATATGTGGCCAACTAATAAACAACATAACTATCCGTTAGAAAGAAATGGGTCGGCCGAACGCAAGCATAGGCACATTGTAGAGGTTGGCTTGGCCCTCCTAGCCGGAGCCTCCATGCCCCTCAAATTCTGGGATGAGGCTTTTCTTACAGCTGTTCACATCATTAACATGCTACCTAGCCGTGTCATCAACAATGAAACACCCATGGAACGCCTCCTACACAAAAAACCAGACTACACCTCTCTCCTTGTCTTTGGCTGTGCTGTTGGGGAACGTTGCAGAAAATTAAAATTTTTCCTACGGTTTCACCAAGATCCATCTATGAGTTCATCTAAGCAACGAGTCATGGGAGAGAGATTGCATCTACATACCACTTTGTAGATCGCGCGGAAGCGTTCAAAAGAACGGGGTTGAAGTAGTCGTTCTCGTCGTGATCCTATCACCGGAGATCCTAGCGCCGAACGGACGGCACCTCCGCGTTCAACACACGTACGGTCAGCGTAACGTCTCCTCCGTCTTGATCCAGCAAGGGGGAAGGAGAAGTTGATGATGATGGCTCCAGCAGCAGCACAACGGCGTGGTGGTGGTGGAACTGCAGCACTCCGGCAGGGCTTCGCCAAGCACGTGACGGAGGAGGAAGAGGTGTAGCAGGGGGAGGGGGCGCCAGGACTTCAGGGTGCGGCTGCCCCCTCCCCCTCCTTTATATAGGCCCCCAGGGGGGAGGGGCGCCGGCCCTGGGAGATCTAATCTCCCAAGGGGGCGGCGGCCAAGGGGGGAGGAGTGCCCCCCAAGGCATGTGGTGCGCCCCCCCACCCTAGGGTTTCAACCCTAGGCGCAGGGGGTGGGCCTAGGGGGGCGCACCAGCCCACTATGGGCTGGCTCCCCTCCCACTTCAGCCCATGGGGCCCTCCGGGATGGGTGGCCCCACCCGGTGGACCCCCGGGACCCTTCCGGTGGTCCCGGTACAATACCGGGTGACCCCAAAACTTTCCCGATGGCCGAAGTACCACTTCCTATATATAATTCTTTACCTCGGACCATTCCGAAACTCCTCGTGACGTCCGGGATCTCATCCGGGACTCCGAACAACATTCGGTATACTGCATACTCATATTCATACAACCCTAGCGTCACCGAACCTTAAGTGTGTAGACCCTACGGGTTCGGGAGACACGTAGACATGACCGAGACGGCTCTCGGGCAATAACCAACAGCGGGATCTGGATACCCATGTTGGCTCCCACATGCTCCTCGATGATCTCATCGGATGAACCACGATGTCGAGGATTCGAACAACCCCGTATACAATTCCCTTTGTCAATCGGTACGTTACTTGCCCGAGACTCGATCGTCGGTATCCCAATACCTCGTTCAGTCCCGTTACCGGCAAGTCACTTTACTCGTACCGTAATGCATGATCCCGTGACCAAACACTTGGTCACTTTGAGCTCATTATGATGATGCATTACCGAGTGGGCCCAGAGATACCTCTCCGTCATACGGAGTGACAAATCCCAGTCTCGATCCGTGTCAACCCAACAGACACTTTCGGAGATACCTGTAGTGCACCTTTATAGTCACCCAGTTACGTTGTGACGTTTGGTACACCCAAAGCACTCCTACGGTATCCGGGAGTTACACGATCTCATGGTCTAAGGAAGAGATACTTGACATTGGAAAAGCTCTAGCAAAACGAACTACACGATCTTGTGCTATGCTTAGGATTGGGTCTTGTCCATCACATCATTCTCCTAATGATGTGATCCCGTTGTCAATGACATCTAATGTCCATAGTCAGGAAACCATGACTATCTGTTGACCAACGAGCTAGTCAACTAGAGGCTCACTAGGGACATGTTATGGTCTATGTATTCACACGTGTATTACGATTTCCGGATAATACAGTTATAGCATGAATAAAAGACAATTATCATGAACAAGGAAATATAATAATAATCCTTTTATTATTGCCTCTAGGGCATATTTCCAACAGTCTCCCACTTGCACTAGAGTCAATAATCTAGTTACATTGTGATGAATCGAACACCCATAGAGTTCTGGTGTTGATCATGTTTTGCTCGCGAGAGAGGTTTAGTCAACGGATCTGCGACATTCAGATCCGTATGTACTTTGCAAATATCTATGTCTCCATCTTGAACATTTTCACGGATGGAGTTGAAACGACGCTTGATGTGCCTGGTCTTCTTGTGAAACCTGGGCTCCTTGGCAAGGGCAATAGCTCCAGTGTTGTCACAGAAGAGTTTGATCGGCCCCGACGCATTGGGTATGACTCCTAGGTCGGTGATGAACTCCTTCACCCAAATTGCTTCATGCGCTGCCTCCGAGGCTGCCATGTACTCCGCTTCACATGTAGATCCCGCCACGACGCTCTGCTTGCAGCTGCACCAGCTTACTGCTCCACCATTCAACATATACACGTATCCGGTTTGTGACTTAGAGTCATCCAGATCTGTGTCGAAGCTAGCGTCGACGTAACCCTTTACGACGAGCTCTTCGTCACCTCCATAAACGAGAAACATGTCCTTCGTCCTTTTCAGGTACTTTAGGATATTCTTGACCGCTGTCCAGTGTTCCTTGCCGGGATTACTTTGGTACCTTCCTACCAAACTTACGGCAAGGTTTACATCAGGTCTGGTACACAGCATGGCATACATAATAGATCCTATGGCTGAGGCATAGGGGATGACGCTCATCTCTTCTTTATCTTTTGCCGTGGTCGGGCATTGAGCCGAGCTCAATCTCACACCTTGCAATACAGGCAAGAACCCCTTCTTGGACTGATCCATTTTGAACTTCTTCAAAATCTTATCAAGGTATGTGCTTTGTGAAAGACCTATGAGGCGTCTCGATCTATCTCTATAGATCTTGATGCCTAATATATAAGCAGCTTCTCCAAGGTCCTTCATTGAAAAACACTTATTCAAGTAGGCCTTAATGCTGTCCAAGAATTCTATATCATTTCCCATCAAAAGTATGTCATCTACATATAATATGAGAAATGCTACAGAGCTCCCACTCACTTTCTTGTAAACGCAGGCTTCTCCATAAGTCTGCATAAACCCAAACGCTTTGATCATTTCATCAAAGCGAATGTTCCAACTCCGAGATGCTTGCACCAGCCCATAAATGGATCGCTGGAGCTTGCATACTTTGTTAGCATTCTTAGGATCGACAAAACCCTCCGGCTGCATCATATACAGTTCTTCCTTAAGATGCCCGTTAAGGAATGCCGTTTTGACGTCCATCTGCCATATCTCATAATCATAGTATGCGGCAATTGCTAACATGATTCGGACGGACTTAAGCTTCACTACGGGAGAGAAAGTCTCATCGTAGTCAATCCCTTGAACTTGCCGATAACCCTTAGCGACAAGTCGAGCTTTATAGACGGTAATATTACCATCCGCGTCCGTCTTCTTCTTAAAGATCCATTTGTTTTCTATCGCTCGCCGATCATCGGGCAAGTCAGTCAAAGTCCATACTTTGTTTTCATACATGGATTCTATCTCGGATTTCATGGCTTCTAGCCATTTGTTGGAATCTGGGCCCGCCATTGCTTCTTCATAGTTTGAAGGTTCACCGTTGTCTAACAACATGATTTCCAGGACAGGGTTGCCATACCACTCTGGTGCGGAACGTGTCCTTGTGGACCTACGAAGTTCAGTAGCAACTTGATCCGAAGTACCTTGATCATCATCATTGTTTTCCTCTTCAGTTGGTGTAGGCATCACAGGAACATTTTCTTGAGCTGCACTACTATCCCGTTCAAGAGGTAGTACTTCATCGAGTTCTACTTTCCTCCCACTTACTTCTTTCGAGAGAAACTCTTTTTCTAGAAAGGATCCGTTCTTGGCAAAAAAGATCTTGCCCTCGGATCTTAAGTAGAAGGTATACCCAATGGTTTCTTTAGGGTATCCTATGAAGACGCATTTTTCCGACTTGGGTTCGAGCTTTTCAGGTTGAAGTTTCTTGACATAAGCATCGCATCCCCAAACTTTTAGAAACGACAGCTTAGGTTTCTTCCCAAACCATAATTCATACGGTGTCGTCTCAACGGATTTAGACGGTGCCCTATTTAAAGTGAATGTAGCTGTCTCTAGAGCGTATCCCCAAAATGATAGCGGTAAATCGGTAAGAGACATCATAGATCGCACCATATCCAATAGAGTGCGATTACGATGTTCGGACACACCGTTACGCTGAGGTGTTCCAGGCGGCGTGAGTTGTGAAACGATTCCACATTTTCTTAAGTGTGTACCAAATTCGTGACTTAAATATTCTCCTCCACGATCCGATCGTAAGAATTTTATCTTTCGGTCACATTGATTTTCTACTTCATTCTGAAATTCCTTGAACTTTTCAAAGGTCTCAGACTTGTGTTTCATCAAGTAGACATACCCATATCTACTCAAGTCATCTGTGAGAGTGAGAACATAACGATATCCTCCGCGAGCCTCAACACTCATTGGACCGCACACATCGGTATGTATGATTTCCAACAAGTTGGTTGCTCGCTCCATTGTTCCGGAGAACGGAGTCTTGGTCATTTTGCCCATGAGGCATGGTTCGCATATGTCAAATGATTCATAATCGAGAGACTCTAAAAGTCCATCAGCATGGAGCTTCTTCATGCGCTTGACACCAATGTGACCAAGGCGGCAGTGCCACAAGTATGTGAGACTATCGTTATCAACTTTACATCTTTTGATATTCACGCTATGAATATGTGTAACATTACGTTCGAGATTCATTAAGAATAAACTATTGACCATTGGGGCATGACCATAAAACATATCTCTCATATAAATAGAACAACCATTATTCTCGGATTTAAATGAGTAGCCATCTCGTATCAAACGAGATCCAGATACAATGTTCATGCTCAAACTTGGCACAAATAACAATTATTAAGGTTCAAAACTAATCCCGTAGGTAAATGTAGAGGTAGCGTGCCGACGGTGATCACATCGACTCTGGAACCATTCCCGACGCGCACCGTCACCTCGTCCTTCGCCAGTCTCCGCTTATTCCGCAGCTCCCGCTGTGAGTTACAAATATGAGCAACGGCACCGGTATCAAATACCCAGGAGTTACTACGAGTACTGGTAAGGTACACATCAATTACATGTATATCAAATATACCTTTGGTGTTGCCGGCCTTCTTATCCGCTAAGTATTTGGGGCAGTTCCGCTTCCAGTGACCCTTCCCCTTGCAATAAAAGCACTCAGTCTCAGGCTTGGGTCCATTCTTTGACTTCTTCCCGGCAACTGGCTTACCGGGCGCGGCAACATCTTTGCCGTCCTTCTTGAAGTTCTTCTTACCCTTGCCCTTCTTGAACTTAGTGGTCTTATTGACCATCAACACTTGATGTTCTTTCTTGATTTCAACGTCTGCTGATTTCAGCATCGAGAATACTTCAGGAATGGTCTTCACCATCCCCTGCATATTGTAGTTCATCACAAAGCTCTTGTAGCTTGGTGGGAGCGACTGAAGGATTCTGTCAATGACCGCCTCATCCGGGAGGTTAATGTCCAGCTGGGACAGGCGGTTGTGCAACCCAGGCATTTTGAGTATGTGCTCACTGACAGAACTATTTTCCTCCATCTTACAACTATAGAACTTGTCGGAGACGTCATATCTCTCGACCCGGGCATGAGCTTGGAAAACTAGTTTCAGCTCCTTGAACATCTCATATGCTCCGTGTTGCTCAAAACGCTTTTGGAGCCCCGGTTCTAAGCTGTAAAGCATGCCACACTGAACGAGGAAGTAATCATCAGCACGAGACTGCCAAGCATTCATAATGTCTTGGTTCTCTGGGACGGGAGCGTCACCTAGCGGTCCTTCTAGGACATATTGTTTCCTGGCAGCTATGAGGATGATCCTCAGGTTCCGGACCCAGTCCGTATAGTTGCTGCCATCATCTTTCAGCTTGGTTTTCTCTAGGAACGCGTTGAAGTTCATGTTGACATGAGAATTGGCCATTTGATCTACAAGACATATTTTGCAAAGGTTTTAGACTAAGTTCATGATAATTAAGTTCATCTAATCAAATTAATATAATGAACTCCCACTCAGATTAGACATCCCTCTAGTCATCTAAGTGTTACACGATCCGAGTCGACTAGGCCGTGTCCGATCATCACGTGAGACAGACTAGTCATCGTCGGTGAACATTCTCATGTTGATCGTATCTTCCATACGACTCGTGTTCGACCTTTCGGTCTCCGTGTTCCGAGGCCATGTCTGTACATGCTAGGCTCGTCAAGTTAATCCTAAGTGTTTTGCATGTGTAAAACTGTCTTACACCCGTTGTATGTGAACGTAAGGATCTATCACACCCGATCATCACGTGGTGCTTTGAAACGACGAACTTTAGCAACGGTGCACAGTTAGGGGAGAACACTTCTTGAAAATTTTGTAAGGCATCATCTTATTTACTACCGTCGTTCTAAGTAAACAAGATGCATAAACATAATAAACATCACATGCAATTATATAAAATAGTGACATGATATGGCCAATATCATATAGCTCCTTTGATCTTGATCTTCGGGGATCCATGATCATCTTGTCACCGGCATGACATCATATTCTCCATCATCATGTCTCCATGAAGTTGTCACGCCAACGACTACTTCTACTTCTATGACTAACGCGTTTAGTAATAAAGTAAAGTAGTTTACATGGCGTTCTTCAATGACACACAGGTCATACAAAAATAAAGACAACTCCTATGGCTCCTACCGGTTGTCATACTCATCGACATGCAAGTCGTGATTCCTATTACAAGAACATGATCTCATACATCACAATATATCATTCATCATTCATCACAACTTCTGGCCATATCACATCACATGACAATTGCTGCAAAAACAAGTTAGACGTCCTCTAATTGTTGTTGCATCTTTTACGTGGCTGCAATTGGGTTCTAGCAAGAACGTTTTCTTACCTACAAATAACCACAACATGATCTTGTCAACTTCTATTTACCCTTCATAAGGACCCTTTTCATCGAATCCGCTTCAACTAAAGTGGGAGAGACAGACACCCGCCAGCCACCTTATGCAACTAGTGCATGTTAGTCGGTGGAACCGGTCTCACGTAAGCGTACGTGTAAGGTTGGTCCGGGCCGCTTCATCCCACAATACTGCTGAAGCAAGATAAGACTAGTAGCGGCAAGCAAGTTGACAAGATCTACGCCCACAACAAAATTGTGTTCTACTCGTGCAATAGAGAACTACGCATAGACCTAGCTCATGATGCCACTGTTGGGGAACGTTGCAGAAAATTAAAAATTTTCCTACGGTTTCACGAAGATCCATCTATGAGTTCATCTAAGCAACGAGTCATGGGAGAGAGATTGCATCTACATACCACTTTGTAGATCGCGCGGAAGCGTTCAAAAGAACGGGGTTGAAGTAGTCGTTCTCGTCGTGATCCTATCACCGGAGATCCTAGCGCCGAACGGACGGCACCTCCGCGTTGAACACACGTACGGTCAGCGTAACGTCTCCTCTGTCTTGATCCAGCAAGGGGGAAGGAGAGGTTGATGATGATGGCTCCAGCAGCAGCACAACGGCGTGGTGGTGGAACTGCAGCACTCCAGCAGGGCTTCGCCAAGCACGTGACGGAGGAGGAAGAGGTGTAGCAGGGGGAGGGGGCGCCAGGACTTCAGGGTGCGGCTGCCCCCCTCCCCCCTCCCTTTATATTGGCCCCCAGGGGGGGCGGCCCTGGGAGATCTAATCTCCCAAGGGGGCGGCGGCCAAGGGGGGAGGAGTGCCCCCCAAGGCATGTGGTGCGCCCCCCCACCCTAGGGTTTCAACCCTAGGCGCAGGGGGTGGGCCTAGGGGGGCGCACCAGCCCACTATGGGCTGGCTCCCCTCCCACTTCAGCCCATGGGGCCCTCTGGGATGGGTGGCCCCACCCGGTGGACCCCCGGGACCCTTCCGGTGGTCCCGGTACAATACCGGGTGACCCCGAAACTTTCCTGATGGCCGAAATACCACTTCCTATATATAATTCTTTACCTCCGGACCATTCCGAAACTCCTCGTGACGCCCGGGATCTCATCCGGGACTCCGAACAACATTCGGTATACTGCATACTCATATTCATACAACCCTAGCATCACCGAACCTTAAGTGTGTAGACCCTACGGGTTCGGGAGACACGTAGACATGACCGAGACGGCTCTCGGGCAATAACCAACAGCGGGATCTGGATACCCATGTTGGCTCCCACATGCTCCTCGATGATCTCATCAGATGAACCACGATATCGAGGATTCGAACAACCCCGTATACATTTCCCTTTGTCAATCGGTACGTTACTTGCCCGAGACTCGATCGTCGGTATCCCAATACCTCGTTCAGTCCCGTTACTGGCAAGTCACTTTACTCGTACCGTAATGCATGATCCCGTGACCAAACACTTGGTCACTTTGAGCTCATTATGATGATGCATTACCGAGTGGGCCCAGAGATACCTCTCCGTCATACGGAGTGACAAATCCTAGTCTCGATCCGTGTCAACCCAACAGACACTTTTGGAGATACCTGTAGTGCACCTTTATAGTCACCCAGTTACGTTGTGACGTTTGGTACACCCAAAGCACTCCTACGGTATCCGGGAGTTACATGATCTCATGGTCTAAGGAAGAGATACTTGACATTGGAAAAGCTCTAGCAAAACGAACTACACGATCTTGTGCTATGCTTAGGATTGGGTCTTGTCCATCACATCATTCTCCTAATGATGTGATCCCGTTGTCAATGACATCTAATGTCCATAGTCCGGAAACCATGACTATCTGTTGACTAACGAGCTAGTCAACTAGAGGCTCACTAGGGACATGTTATGGTCTATGTATTCACACGTGTATTACGATTTCCGGATAATACAGTTATAGCATGAATAAAAGACAATTATCATGAACAAGGAAATATAATAATAATCCTTTTATTATTGCCTGTAGGGCATATTTCCAACATGTGCTTGTTGGCCCAATCTTCGGCCTTACAACAATCGCAAGCTTATGTTTAGATCAAAACAGTGTGCTTTTCTTGGTTACAGTGCACAACACAAAGGTGTTAAGTGCCTTGACATCTCCACTGGTAGGGTTTACATCTCTCGCGATGTTGTTTTTGATGAGACCAAGTTTCCCTTTGCGGATCTCCATCCCAATGCGGCGCACTCCTCCGCAAGGAAATTTTGCTCCTACCCTCTCATCTCTCTGGCTATGATCAAGGGGGTATTACAAATTGTGATCATATGTTGACTAACCCTACTGATAGTCTCCTTGAGCCTTGTGATAATGCAGAAAACAGTGGTGTTCAAATCACAGAAAATGGCGAAGAAAACGGGTCAACAGGGCCTTATTTCATGTGTCCTGGTCCAGTCCAGGGCACAGATCCTCTTCGGGATCGGCGCAGGTGCTGCAACAGCGCAGTCGATCCTCTCCGAGATCCGCGTCTGACAGCGATCCGGACGCGCCAGTCCCGACAGCTACAGGCGGGCGCACGGACGCGCCAACACCAGGCAGCCATGCAGACGAATCCGCGCCAGCCACGCGGCAGATCCCGGCAACTGGGAAGCAACCATTTCGTAGGGAGGTGCCAGCTGACAAGTTATGCTTTCAGTAGGGTCTAGGGTGTATGGGAGGGATACATTTGACGCAGCCTATTTGCTTTTGCTAACCTAAGGGGCAGGGGAATGGGATGGACCTTTAATTGATGACGTATTTCATTTTCATTCATCCATCAACACTTTCCTTTGAAACCGCAATAAAAGGTAGAAAGTCTCACATCAATGCGCAGGATATATCATCTAATTATACTAGTACGCAATAGTATCAGTTTGCTTCGAGAGTTTCCCAAAAATTTGTAAACGGTAAGACAACTCTATTTTATTTTCTTATGTGGCCAACTAATAAACAACGTAACTATCCGTTAGAACATTGACTCAAAAGTTCATTAAATCAAAATCACATCTCTAAAGACTATGGATCAACATATAATTATCTTCGAACCAAACTCACCACATAACACAGTTAAATGTTATTAATGTCGCACTTGCAGAACATCACGAGGCTGAGTGGTACTAGATGAGTGTGATACATAAAATATTCAAGCACCTGAAAATTAGGAAATAAAAAAAATAGAACATGAGTGCGAAAATACATAGTGGTTCCATGTGCATCCAAATGAATATTATATTAAAAAAAAACTAGAAAAAAAAGTCAAAAATTCGGAATTTTGGGGATATCAAACTTGGTTGACCATTCTACTCAAGTGTGCATTTTCACAAAGAAAATGACAGCCGTGGTACTCTTAGTGAAGAAAATATAATCGGAACCATACAAATACAATCGGGACCATACTATTCATACAACAATATCTTTTAATATTGGTTCGATCTTATCATTTTTGGCCAGGATACCACGGAAATCGTTTCTTGGTGAAACTTCATGTGCATGTATAACCTTTTTTTTAATTTACTATTCATAGGAGTGTACGTGTTGATTTTTTGTTTATTTTTTAATTTACTATTCATAAGGGGAGTGTGTTCAACCATATTCACCAAATTCCTGTCCAACAAGAGTGTTCCTAAAAGAAATAAGTAAGAAGTAGTGCATATTTCTGATAGTTTGAAACACCATTACTGCTTATACAACATCTCGACACAGGATGACTTGGCAACACTAGCTCCAGCTAAGTAGATAGCTACCATGTACTTGACAAAAGATGATGTTAAACCAGAGAGTCCTCAGACATCACAGTAAATATCATGAAGTAGAAATACATAATATGTTGTGGAGTATGGTAAGCAGTTCACCGAGTTGCACAAAAAAAAAACATTCACCAGCTTTGGTCAGAAGGGGCATGGGGGTATTCTGGGTAGGGTAGGAAAGAGTTGATGGCAATTTAGTTCCATGAATTCGACAAGATTCTCCGTTGTCGCCTTGTCTTCTTCAGCCATCTTGTTCATCTGCTCCTTCATGGACATCAACCTAGCGTTAGCCAGTGCCACGTGTACAGTCGCGACGCTTTCCATCTCAGCAAAATGACTGTCACGTAGTGCACGCAGTTCTGCATCCTGAAGCTTTCTTAGCTCTTCTAAGTGAGAAGTTAATTCTGCATACAGCATACAGTCTTCTATCGATGCCCCGATCTCAGCAAACTTAGATTCATAATACCCATGTACTTCCTACACAGGCAAGTTAATTGGGCAAAAGAAGAACCTGTGAGATATAATCAACATCCAGCAAAAGGAATCTATTCAACATGTTACAACTGAGCATAGCAATTGAATTCTTAATTTCCCTTCAGCATCCAACCGAATATAAGGCGGTTTACAGGACATTGCTTGGTTTAGTGGTTTTAGAATGGGGACGCAAACATAACAGATGAAGTCCCAACCATGATAGTTTGCATTGTTGTGTTAACCTGTTACACTGAACCAGTTTTTTCAGACTTCAGTTTAGTTGTTTTGGTTTTCTGAATAATGGCCAGAAATACGCTGAGTTCGTGCTGCGGCAGAATAGGTCTAGCGTATATTTCTCTGTATGTAAGTTGTTGGCCACGATCAGGCCGTGGGATGGCACGCGATTTCTGGATCGTGGGCAGCTAGTTTGTTACGCAGTTGAATAAAAGAAGGAAAACGGAAAAGGACGCTGAAGTACGCGTCGCAAAATACTATCTCCTCTCTCCTTTCCCTGTTCGTCAGTGTTCTTCAGAGAACAATCTGAATCCACCCTCGCGTGTGTGTGTTCTGGGATTTACTCTAACATTTGGTACCAGAGCTGCGGTTTGGAGGCGATCCGGCGGCGGAGAGAAGAGGAGGAGGTACGGCGGCGGTGATCGGCGATGGGCGACACTTCGCCGAAGAGGGATCAGACCAGCGGTGGCGGAAAGTACACGCCGCCAGCGAAGAGGCCCGGAGATGAGGGCGCCGTGGTCGTGCAGCGCGCACCGGCGAGGACCGGTGGCGTCCCGATCCAATATCCGATGCTCAACGACTCCAACTACGACCTGTGGGCCGTGAAGATGAGAGTGCTTCTCCGCCCGTTCGGTGTCTGGTCGGCGTTGGAGGGCACTGCGGAGTTCGACCAGGGCAAAGACGATGAGGCGTTCGCCGCTCTCTCCCAGTCCGTCCCGGACGCGGTGATGATGGCAGTGGCCAATTGCGAGATTGCCCATGCGGCCTGGGAGGCCATCCAGCGCATGCGCGTCGGCGAGGATCGCGTCTAGAAGGCGCGAGTGAAGCAACTCCAGCGCCAGTTGGATCGCATGGAGATGGCAGACAACGAGTCTGTCAGCGTCTTCGCACAGAAACTCATGACGCTCGTCGGTGAGATACGGTCAATGGGTGAGACGGTGAAGGATGAGACGACCATAGAGGTCCTCTTCAACGCCGTCCCAAGCCGTTTCAGTGACATCGTCAACACAATAGAACAGTGGGGCGATCTGACTACCATGACGGTTGCAGAGGCGCTCGGGCGCCTTGCAGCGTTTGAAGAAAACCAGCGTGGCCGGCGTCGTCAATCTGGCGGTGGAGGTAGCGAGCAGCTCATGCTAGTTACTCAGGCATTGGAGCGCCTTATGAAGGGCAATGGGGCATCTTCAGGTGCAGGTAGCAGCAGCGGTGGTCGTGGCCGCGGAGGCGGCCGAGGGCGCGGCGGTGGCCGCGGTGGACGCGGTGATCGCGCCCAGGCCGCGAACGGTGACGGCAAGGATGGTTCCAAGCAAAAACGACACCGCAAGTTTGATATCTCAAAGGTCCGCTGTTTTAACTGCAATGAAATGGGGCACTTCAAGTCTGACTGTCCAGAACCTAAGCGCGAGCGAGCCAATCTTGCGCAAGCTGAGGATGTTGATGAACCGGCACTACTAATGCTCGAGGCATGTGAACTGATGTCAGATGAGCCCAACCCAATAGAGCATGTATATCTGAATGAAGAGAATGTGCTGCCTAAATTGAGTGGTAGTCAGGATATCTCCTGGTACTTAGACACATGAGCGAGTAACCACATGACCGGGTGTGCCGAGAAGTTTGCAGAGCTGGATAGAGCAGTCAGTGGCAAGGTAAGATTTGGCGACGGATCTGCTGTGGAAATCTGCGGGTGTGGCTCGGTCCTTATGCAGTGTCTGTCAGGTGAGCACCGTGTACTGACAGATGTATATTTCATCCCACGGCTAAAAAGCAATATAATCAGTCTAGGGCAATTGGATGAGAATGGTTGCAAGTATGCCAGTGAAGATGGTGTCATGACTGTATGGGACAAGCAGAGAAAGGTGTTGGCAAAAGTAAAGCGCACTCGCAACCGGATGTATGTCCTGAACATTCAGCCGGCTGAACCTGTTTGTCTGATGGCTCACGCGAAACAGGAAGCATGGCTCTGGCATATGAGGTATGGGCATGTGAATTTCCGCTCACTCCGCAGTCTTGCAGCAGAGAACATGGTCGTCGGCATGCCCCGACTAGAGCAGATCGACCACGTGTGCGATGGATGCATGGTTGCCAAGCAAAGGCGACTCCCGTTCCCAGCTCAAGCCACTTACCGTGCGTCAGAGCAACTTGAGCTCATTCATGGAGATTTGTGTGGCCCAATAACTCCAGAAACACCCAGTGGGAAGAGGTACTTCCTGCTGTTGGTGGACGATCACTCGCGGTACATGTGGGTTGCACTGTTGCGCAGCAAAGATGAAGCTCTGGGTGCAATGAAGAAAATTCAGAAGGCAGCTGAGACACAGCGAAATCTGAAACTGAAAGCAATCCAGACTGATAGAGGCGGAGAGTTCTCATCAAAAGAGTTTGCTGAGCACTGTGATGAGCATGGAGTTAAACACTTTCTCACTGCACCATACACCCCACAGCACAACGGCGTTGTCGAAAGAAGGAATCAAACCGTTGTCGGTATGGCCCGAAGCTTGCTTAAAAGTATGGGAGTGCCCGCAAGATTCTGGGGAGAGGCCGTGGCGACTGCAGTTTATCTCCTTAACAGGTCGCCCACGAAGAGTGTCAAAGGGATGACACCTTACCAAGCCTGGCATGAGAAGAAGCCAACAGTTCAACACTTACGTACTTTTGGATGCGTAGCTCATGTAAAACTCACTGGACCTGGTCAAAACAAGTTGTCAGACAGGAGCAGGCAGATGGTGTTTATTGGCTATGAGACCGGCTCGAAGGCGTATCGCATGTTTGATCCAGAGACTAGGAAGCTAGTTGTGACTCGAGATGCTGTGTTCGAGGAGTATAGATGCTGGGATTGGTGTTCCTCTTGATCTCTGGTGAATGAGGGTCAAGAATCGTTTGTTATCCAGTATCCTGGTCAGGCTGATTCAGACGAGGTAGAGAAAGCAGCTGAAAGAGCTGCCATGGCAGCAAACTCTGCTGCGGAAGGCGGACTAGAAACCCCTGCCATGGCAGTGAGTTCGTCCACTGTGGGCGCGCCTCGTCAAGCAATTAGAACAAGGAGAGCTAACGATGGAGTGGCGATTCCATTCGACTTGGATTATTCGCCGGCGACTCCTGCTCCGCTTCCTGTTTCCCCAGGGACCTCCGACACAGAGCCCTCTAAAGGTCCACAAGGGAAGCGCCCACTTGAGGACATATATGAAGAGACATTGCCGATCATGCTTGCTGACGCAGGGTTGTGTCTATTTGCACTAGAAGAACCCGCAAATCATTTGGAAGCGAAGAAAGAGGCTTGTTGGTGGAGAGCCATGAAGGAGGAGCTCAGCATGATTGAGTCCAATGGGACATGGAAATTATGTGATTTGCCAAAGGGACACAAACCGATTGGTTTAAAGTGGGTTTATAAAATCAAGAAGGATCCAAGTGGAGCTGTGATCAAGCACAAGGCAAGACTTGTTGCTAAAGGATATGTGCAGCAACAGGGAAAAGACTATGAAGAAGTGTTTGCACCCGTGGCACGGGTTGAGTCAGTGAGATTGTTGGTCGCCCTTGCTGTTCAATTTGGATGGAAGATGTACCATATGGACGTTAAGTCGGCCTTTTTGAATGGAGACTTGACAGAGGAGGTGTATGTGTGTCAACCACCAGGGTTTGAACTAGCTGGATATGACAGCAAGGTATACAAACTGAACAAAGCTCTTTATGGTCTCCATCAGGCTCCCAGAGCTTGGAATTCAAAGCTTGATTCCACTTTGACTGAACTTGGTTTTGAGAAATGTCCTTCAGAATCTGGGCTCTACAAGAAAAAGGAAGGTAATTCAGTGCTGATTGTTGGAGTGTATGTTGATGATTTGATAATCACAGGGGGAAGTGATCGAGTCATCTCCGATTTCAAGAAGAAGATGAAGACAAAGTTCAGCATGACTGATCTTGGTCTTCTAAGCTACTATATAGGGATTGAGGTGAAGCAATTAGCAGAAGAAATTACTCTGAGTCAGACAAGCTATGCAGCTAAAATCCTTGAGAAAATGGGAATGACTGACTGCAATATTATGCACACGCCCATGGAAAATAGACTGAAGCTAAGCAAAGAAAGCAAGGCATATGCAGTTGACCGTACACAGTATAGAAGTGTTGTGGGGAGTCTTAGATACCTGATCCATACTCGGCCCGATCTCAGCTACTCGGTTGGTTTCGTCAGCAGATTTATGGAGAAACCTACAGCGGAACATATGACAACAGTCAAACATATACTTAGGTATGTGAAGGGGACTCTGAATCTTGGTTGCAGTTACAAGAGGTTCAGAGAAAGTGATCCGCAACTACTAGGTTGCTCTGACAGTGATCTGGCAGGTGACATCGATGACCGGAAAAGCACGTCTGGAGTGTTGTTTTACTTTGGGGGGTGCCCAGTGTCATGGAGTTCACAGAAGCAGAAGATTGTGGCTCAATCCTCCTGTGAGGCTGAATATGTGGCTGCTGCGTCTGCTGCAAGCCAAGGAATTTGGCTGGGAAGATTAGTAGGCGAGTTACTTGGACAGCAGCAAGCAAGATGGACTCTCAGAGTGGACAATTAGTCTGCAATTGCTCGGTGCAAAAACCCGGTGTTCCATGAAAGAAGCAAACACATTGATATTCGATATCATCTTGTGAGAAATTGTGTTGAGGAAGGAACACTTGCAGTGGAACATGTCAGAACTGGTGATCAGCTTGCTGGCATACTTACAAAGCCTCTGCCCGAGTTCAAGTTTCAGGAGCTGAAAGAGAAGATCGGCATCAGGCCAGTGCATCCGGCTTAAGGGGTGAAATGTTGTGTTAACCTTTTACACTGAACCAGCTTTTTCAGACTTCAGTTTAGTTGTTTTGGATTTCTGAATAATGGCCAGAAGTACGCTGAGTTCGTGCTGCGGCAGAATAGGTCTAGCGTATATTTCTCTGTAAGTTGTTGGCCACGATCAGGCCGTGGGATGGCACGGTATTTCTGGATCGTGGGCAGCTAGTTTGTTACGCAGTTGAATAAAAGAAGGAAAACGGAAAAGGACGCTGAAGTACGCGTCGCAAAATACTATCTCATCTCTCCTTTCCCTCTTCGTCAGTGTTCTTCAGAGAACAATCTGAATCCACCCTCGCGTGTGTGTGTTCTGGGATTTACTCTAACATTTGGTACCAGAGCTGCGGTTTGGAGGCGATCCGGCGGCGGAGAGAAGAGGAGGAGGTACGGCGGCGGTGATCGGCGATGGGCGACACTTCGCCGAAGAGGGATCAGACCAGCGGCGGCGGCAGCGGTGGCGGAAAGTACACGCCGCCAGCGAAGAGGCCCGGAGATGAGGGCGCCGTGGTCGTGCAGCGCGCACCGGCGAGGACCGGTGGCGTCCCGATCCAATATCCGATGCTCAACGACTCCAACTACGACCTGTGGGCCGTGAAGATGAGAGTGCTTCTCCGCCCGTTCGGTGTCTGGTCGGCGTTGGAGGGCACTGCGGAGTTCGACCAGGGCAAGGACGATGAGGCGTTCACCGCTCTCTCCCAGTCCGTCCCGGACGCGGTGATGATGGCAGTGGCCAATTGCGAGATTGCCCATGCGGCCTGGGAGGCCATCCAGCGCATGCGCGTCGGCGAGGATCGCGTCCAGAAGGCGCGAGTGAAGCAACTCCAGCGCCAGTTGGATCGCATGGAGATGGCGGACAACGAGTCTGTCAGCGTCTTCGCACAGAAACTCATGACGCTCGTCGGTGAGATACGGTCAATGGGTGAGACGGTGAAGGATGAGACGACCATAGAGGTCCTCTTCAACGCCGTCCCAAGCCGTTTCAGTGACATCGTCAACACAATAGAACAGTGGGGCGATCTGACTACCATGACGGTTGCAGAGGCGGTCGGGCGCCTTGCAGCGTTTGAAGAAAACCAGCGTGGCCGGCGTCGTCAATCTGGTGGTGGAGGTAGCGAGCAGCTCATGCTAGTTACTCAGGCATTGGAGCACCTTATGAAGGGCAATGGGGCATCTTCAGGTGCAGGTAGCACCAGCGGTGGTCGTGGCCGCGGAGGCGGCCGAGGGCACGGCGGTGGCCGCGGTGGACGCGGTGATCGCGCCCAGGCCGCGAACGGTGACGGCAAGGATGGTTCCAAGCAAAAACGACACCGCAAGTTTGATATCTCAAAGGTCCGCTGTTTTAACTGCAATGAAATGGGGCACTTCAAGTCTGACTGTCCAGAACCTAAGCGCGAGCGAGCCAATCTTGCGCAAGCTAAGGATGTTGATGAACCGGCACTACTAATGCTCGAGGCATGTGAACTGATGTCAGATGAGCCCAACCCAATAGAGCATGTATATCTGAATGAAGAGAATGTGCTGCCTAAATTGAGTGGTAGTCAGGATATCTCCTGGTACTTAGACACATGAGCGAGTAACCACATGACCGGGTGTGCCGAGAAGTTTGCAGAGCTGGATAGAGCAGTCAGTGGCAAGGTAAGATTTGGCGACGGATCTGCTGTGGAAATCTGCGGGTGTGGCTCGGTCCTTATGCAGTGTCTGTCAGGTGAGCACCGTGTACTGACAGATGTATATTTCATCCCACGGCTAAAAAGCAATATAATCAGTCTAGGGCAATTGGATGAGAATGGTTGCAAGTATGCCAGTGAAGATGGTGTCATGACTGTATGGGACAAGCAGAGAAAGGTGTTGGCAAAAGTAAAGCGCACTCGCAACCGGATGTATGTCCTGAACATTCAGCCGGCTGAACCTGTTTGTCTGATGGCTCACGCGAAACAGGAAGCATGGCTCTGGCATATGAGGTATGGGCATGTGAATTTCCGCTCACTCCGCAGTCTTGCAGCAGAGAACATGGTCGTCGGCATGCCCCGACTAGAGCAGATCGACCACGTGTGCGATGGATGCATGGTTGCCAAGCAAAGGCGACTCCCGTTCCCAGCTCAAGCCACTTACCGTGCGTCAGAGCAACTTGAGCTCATTCATGGAGATTTGTGTGGCCCAATAACTCCAGAAACACCCAGTGGGAAGAGGTACTTCCTGCTGTTGGTGGACGATCACTCGCGGTACATGTGGGTTGCACTGTTGCGCAGCAAAGATGAAGCTCTGGGTGCAATGAAGAAAATTCAGAAGGCAGCTGAGACACAGCGAAATCTGAAACTGAAAGCAATCCAGACTGATAGAGGCGGAGAGTTCTCATCAAAAGAGTTTGCTGAGCACTGTGATGAGCATGGAGTTAAACACTTTCTCACTGCACCATACACCCCACAGCACAACGGCGTTGTCGAAAGAAGGAATCAAACCGTTGTCGGTATGGCCCGAAGCTTGCTTAAAAGTATGGGAGTGCCCGCAAGATTCTGGGGAGAGGCCGTGGCGACTGCAGTTTATCTCCTTAACAGGTCGCCCACGAAGAGTGTCAAAGGGATGACACCTTACCAAGCCTGGCATGAGAAGAAGCCAACAGTTCAGCACTTACGTACTTTTGGATGCGTAGCTCATGTAAAACTCACTGGACCTGGTCAAAACAAGTTGTCAGACAGGAGCAGGCAGATGGTGTTTATTGGCTATGAGACCGGCTCGAAGGCGTATCGCATGTTTGATCCAGAGACTAGGAAGCTAGTTGTGACTCGAGATGCTGTGTTCGAGGAGTATAGATGCTGGGATTGGTGTTCCTCTTGATCTCTGGTGAATGAGGGTCAAGAATCGTTTGTTATCCAGTATCCCGGTCAGGCCGATTCAGACGAGGTAGAGAAAGCAGCTGAAAGAGCTGCCATGGCAGCAAACTCTGCTGCGGAAGGCGGACTAGAAACCCCTGCCATGGCAGTGAGTTTGTCCACTGTGGGCGCGCCTCGTCAAGCAATTAGAACAAGGAGAGCTAACGATGGAGTGGCGATTCCATTCGACTTGGATTATTCGCCGGCGACTCCTGCTCCGCTTCCTGTTTCCCCAGGGACCTCCGACACAGAGCCCTCTAAAGGTCCACAAGGGAAGCGCCCACTTGAGGACATATATGAAGAGACATTGCCGATCATGCTTGCTGACGCAGGGTTGTGTCTATTTGCACTAGAAGAACCCGCAAATCATTTGGAAGCGAAGAAAGAGGCTTGTTGGTGGAGAGCCATGAAGGAGGAGCTCAGCATGATTGAGTCCAATGGGACATGGAAATTATGTGATTTGCCAAAGGGACACAAACCGATTGGTTTAAAGTGGGTTTATAAAATCAAGAAGGATCCAAGTGGAGCTGTGATCAAGCACAAGGCAAGACTTGTTGCTAAAGGATATGTGCAGCAACAGGGAAAAGACTATGAAGAAGTGTTTGCACCCGTGGCACGGGTTGAGTCAGTGAGATTGTTGGTCGCCCTTGCTGTTCAATTTGGATGGAAGATGTACCATATGGACGTTAAGTCGGCCTTTTTGAATGGAGACTTGACAGAGGAGGTGTATGTGTGTCAACCACCAGGGTTTGAACTAGCTGGATATGACAGCAAGGTATACAAACTGAACAAAGCTCTTTATGGTCTCCATCAGGCTCCCAGAGCTTGGAATTCAAAGCTTGATTCCACTTTGACTGAACTTGGTTTTGAGAAATGTCCTTCAGAATCTGGGCTCTACAAGAAAAAGGAAGGTAATTCAGTGCTGATTGTTGGAGTGTATGTTGATGATTTGATAATCACAGGGGGAAGTGATCGAGTCATCTCCGATTTCAAGAAGAAGATGAAGACAAAGTTCAGCATGACTGATCTTGGTCTTCTAAGCTACTATATAGGGATTGAGGTGAAGCAATTAGCAGAAGAAATTGCTCTGAGTCAGACAAGCTATGCAGCTAAAATCCTTGAGAAAATGGGAATGACTGACTGCAATATTATGCACACGCCCATGGAAAATAGACTGAAGCTAAGCAAAGAAAGCAAGGCATATGCAGTTGACCGTACACAGTATAGAAGTGTTGTGGGGAGTCTTAGATACCTGATCCATACTCGGCCCGATCTCAGCTACTCGGTTGGTTTCGTCAGCAGATTTATGGAGAAACCTACAGCGGAACATATGACAACAGTCAAACATATACTTAGGTATGTGAAGGGGACTCTGAATCTTGGTTGCAGTTACAAGAGGTTCAGAGAAAGTGATCCGCAACTACTAGGTTGCTCTGACAGTGATCTGGCAGGTGACATCGATGACCGGAAAAGCACGTCTGGAGTGTTGTTTTACTTTGGGGGGTGCCCAGTGTCATGGAGTTCACAGAAGCAGAAGATTGTGGCTCAATCCTCCTGTGAGGCTGAATATGTGGCTGCTGCGTCTGCTGCAAGCCAAGGAATTTGGCTGGGAAGATTAGTAGGCGAGTTACTTGGACAGCAGCAAGCAAGATGGACTCTCAGAGTGGACAATTAGTCTGCAATTGCTCGGTGCAAAAACCCGGTGTTCCATGAAAGAAGCAAACACATTGATATTCGATATCATCTTGTGAGAAATTGTGTTGAGGAAGGAACACTTGCAGTGGAACATGTCAGAACTGGTGATCAGCTTGCTGGCATACTTACAAAGCCTCTGCCCGAGTTCAAGTTTCAGGAGCTGAAAGAGAAGATCGGCATCAGGCCAGTGCATCCGGCTTAAGGGGTGAAATGTTGTGTTAACCTTTTACACTGAACCAGCTTTTTCAGACTTTAGTTTAGTTGTTTTGGATTTCTGAATAATGGCCAGAAGTACGCTGAGTTCGTGCTGCGGCAGAATAGGTCTAGCGTATATTTCTCTGTAAGTTGTTGGCCACGATCAGGCCGTGGGATGGCACGGTATTTCTGGATCGTGGGCAGCTAGTTTGTTACGCAGTTGAATAAAAGAAGGAAAACGGAAAAGGACGCTGAAGTACGCGTCGCAAAATACTATCTCCTCTCTCCTTTCCCTCTTCGTCAGTGTTCTTCAGAGAACAATCTGAATCCACCCTCGCGTGTGTGTGTTCTGGGATTTACTCTAACATTTGGTACCAGAGCTGCGGTTTGGAGGCGATCCGGCGGCGGAGAGAAGAGGAGGAGGTACGGCGGCGGTGATCGGCGATGGGCGACACTTCGCCGAAGAGGGATCAGACCAGCGGCGGCGGCAGCGGTGGCGGAAAGTACACGCCGCCAGCGAAGAGGCCCGGAGATGAGGGCGCCGTGGTCGTGCAGCGCGCACCGGCGAGGACCGGTGGCGTCCCGATCCAATATCCGATGCTCAACGACTCCAACTACGACCTGTGGGCCGTGAAGATGAGAGTGCTTCTCCGCCCGTTCGGTGTCTGGTCGGCGTTGGAGGGCACTGCGGAGTTCGACCAGGGCAAGGACGATGAGGCGTTCGCCGCTCTCTCCCAGTCCGTCCCGGACGCGGTGATGATGGCAGTGGCCAATTGCGAGATTGCCCATGCGGCCTGGGAGGCCATCCAGCGCATGCGCGTCGGCGAGGATCGCGTCCAGAAGGCGCGAGTGAAGCAACTCCAGCGCCAGTTGGATCGCATGGAGATGGCGGACAACGAGTCTGTCAGCGTCTTCGCACAGAAACTCATGACGCTCGTCGGCGAGATACGGTCAATGGGTGAGACTGTGAAGGATGAGACGACCATAGAGGTCCTCTTCAACGCCGTCCCAAGCCGCTTCAGTGACATCGTCAACACAATAGAACAGTGGGGCGATCTGAGTACCATGATGGTTGCAGAGGCGGTCGGGCGCCTTGCAGCGTTTGAAGAAAACCAGCGTGGCTGGCGTCGTCAATCTGGTGGTGGAGGTAGCGAGCAGCTCATGCTAGTTACTCAGGCATTGGAGCACCTTATGAAGGGCAATGGGGCATCTTCAGGTGCAGGTAGCACCAGCGGTGGTCGTGGCCGCGGAGGCGGCCGAGGGCACGGCGGTGGCCGCGGTGGACGCGGTGATCGCGCCCAGGCCGCGAACGGTGACGGCAAGGATGGTTCCAAGCAAAAACGACACCGCAAGTTTGATATCTCAAAGGTCCGCTGTTTTAACTGCAATGAAATGGGGCACTTCAAGTCTGACTGTCCAGAACCTAAGCGCGAGCGAGCCAATCTTGCGCAAGCTGAGGATGTTGATGAACCGGCACTACTAATGCTCGAGGCATGTGAACTGATGTCAGATGAGCCCAACCCAATAGAGCATGTATATCTGAATGAAGAGAATGTGCTGCCTAAATTGAGTGGTAGTCAGGATATCTCCTGGTACTTAGACACAGGAGCGAGTAACCACATGACCGGGTGTGCCGAGAAGTTTGTAGAGCTGGATAGAGCAGTCAGTGGCAAGGTCAGATTTGGCGACGGATCTGCTGTGGAAATCTGCGGGTGTGGCTCGGTCCTTATTCAGTGTCTGTCAGGTGAGTTCCGTGTACTGACAGATGTATATTTCATTCCACGGCTAAAAAGCAATATAATCAGTCTAGGGCAATTGGATGAGAATGGTTGCAAGTATGCCAGTGAAGATGGTGTCATGACTGTATGGGACAAGCAGAGAAAGGTGTTGGCAAAAGTAAAGCGCACTCGCAACCGGATGTATGTCCTGAACATTCAGCCGGCTGAACCTGTTTGTCTGATGGCTCACGCGAAAGAGGAAGCATGGCTCTGGCATATGAGGTATGGGCATGTGAATTTCCGCTCACTCCGCAGTCTTGCAGCAGAGAACATGGTCGTCGGCATGCCCCGACTAGAGCAGATCGACCACGTGTGCGATGGATGCATGGTTGCCAAGCAAAGGCGACTCCCGTTCCCAGCTCAAGCCACTTACCGTGCGTCAGAGCAACTTGAGCTCATTCATGGAGATTTGTGTGGCCCAATAACTCCAGAAACACCCAGTGGGAAGAGGTACTTCCTGCTGTTGGTGGACGATCACTCGCGGTACATGTGGGTTGCACTGTTGCGCAGCAAAGATGAAGCTCTGGGTGCAATGAAGAAAATTCAGAAGGCAGCTGAGACACAGCGAAATCTGAAACTGAAAGCAATCCAGACTGATAGAGGCGGAGAGTTCTCATCAAAAGAGTTTGCTGAGCACTGTGATGAGCATGGAGTTAAACACTTTCTCACTGCACCATACACCCCACAGCACAACGGCGTTGTCGAAAGAAGGAATCAAACCGTTGTCGGTATGGCCCGAAGCTTGCTTAAAAGTATGGGAGTGCCCGCAAGATTCTGGGGAGAGGCCGTGGCGACTGCAGTTTATCTCCTTAACAGGTCGCCCACGAAGAGTGTCAAAGGGATGACACCTTACCAAGCCTGGCATGAGAAGAAGCCAACAGTTCAGCACTTACGTACTTTTGGATGCGTAGCTCATGTAAAACTCACTGGACCTGGTCAAAACAAGTTGTCAGACAGGAGCAGGCAGATGGTGTTTATTGGCTATGAGACCGGCTCGAAGGCGTATCGCATGTTTGATCCAGAGACTAGGAAGCTAGTTGTGACTCGAGATGCTGTGTTCGAGGAGTATAGATGCTAGGATTGGTGTTCCTCTTGATCTCTGGTGAATGAGGGTCAAGAATCGTTTGTTATCCAGTATCCTGGTCAGGCCGATTCAGACGAGGTAGAGAAAGCAGCTGAAAGAGCTGCCATGGCAGCAAACTCTGCTGCGGAAGGCGGACTAGAAACCCCTGCCATGGCAGTGAGTTCGTCCACTGTGGGCGCGCCTCGTCAAGCAATTAGAACAAGGAGAGCTAACGATGGAGTGGCGATTCCATTCGACTTGGATTATTCGCCGGCGACTCCTGCTCCGCTTCCTGTTTCCCCAGGGACCTCCGACACAGAGCCCTCTAAAGGTCCACAAGGGAAGCGCCCACTTGAGGACATATATGAAGAGACATTGCCGATCATGCTTGCTGACGCAGGGTTGTGTCTATTTGCACTAGAAGAACCCGCAAATCATTTGGAAGCGAAGAAAGAGGCTTGTTGGTGGAGAGCCATGAAGGAGGAGCTCAGCATGATTGAGTCCAATGGGACATGGAAATTATGTGATTTGCCAAAGGGACACAAACCGATTGGTTTAAAGTGGGTTTATAAAATCAAGAAGGATCCAAGTGGAGCTGTGATCAAGCACAAGGCAAGACTTGTTGCTAAAGGATATGTGCAGCAACAGGGAAAAGACTATGAAGAAGTGTTTGCACCCGTGGCACGGGTTGAGTCAGTGAGATTGTTGGTCGCCCTTGCTGTTCAATTTGGATGGAAGATGTACCATATGGACGTTAAGTCGGCCTTTTTGAATGGAGACTTGACAGAGGAGGTGTATGTGTGTCAACCACCAGGGTTTGAACTAGCTGGATATGACAGCAAGGTATACAAACTGAACAAAGCTCTTTATGGTCTCCATCAGGCTCCCAGAGCTTGGAATTCAAAGCTTGATTCCACTTTGACTGAACTTGGTTTTGAGAAATGTCCTTCAGAATCTGGGCTCTACAAGAAAAAGGAAGGTAATTCAGTGCTGATTGTTGGAGTGTATGTTGATGATTTGATAATCACAGGGGGAAGTGATCGAGTCATCTCCGATTTCAAGAAGAAGATGAAGACAAAGTTCAGCATGACTGATCTTGGTCTTCTAAGCTACTATATAGGGATTGAGGTGAAGCAATTAGCAGAAGAAATTACTCTGAGTCAGACAAGCTATGCAGCTAAAATCCTTGAGAAAATGGGAATGACTGACTGCAATATTATGCACACGCCCATGGAAAATAGACTGAAGCTAAGCAAAGAAAGCAAGGCATATGCAGTTGACCGTACACAGTATAGAAGTGTTGTGGGGAGTCTTAGATACCTGATCCATACTCGGCCCGATCTCAGCTACTCGGTTGGTTTCGTCAGCAGATTTATGGAGAAACCTACAGCGGAACATATGACAACAGTCAAACATATACTTAGGTATGTGAAGGGGACTCTGAATCTTGGTTGCAGTTACAAGAGGTTCAGAGAAAGTGATCCGCAACTACTAGGTTGCTCTGACAGTGATCTGGCAGGTGACATCGATGACCGGAAAAGCACGTCTGGAGTGTTGTTTTACTTTGGGGGGTGCCCAGTGTCATGGAGTTCACAGAAGCAGAAGATTGTGGCTCAATCCTCCTGTGAGGCTGAATATGTGGCTGCTGCGTCTGCTGCAAGCCAAGGAATTTGGCTGGGAAGATTAGTAGGCGAGTTACTTGGACAGCAGCAAGCAAGATGGACTCTCAGAGTGGACAATTAGTCTGCAATTGCTCGGTGCAAAAACCCGGTGTTCCATGAAAGAAGCAAACACATTGATATTCGATATCATCTTGTGAGAAATTGTGTTGAGGAAGGAACACTTGCAGTGGAACATGTCAGAACTGGTGATCAGCTTGCTGGCATACTTACAAAGCCTCTGCCCGAGTTCAAGTTTCAGGAGCTGAAAGAGAAGATCGGCATCAGGCCAGTGCATCCGGCTTAAGGGGTGAAATGTTGTGTTAACCTTTTACACTGAACCAGCTTTTTCAGACTTCAGTTTAGTTGTTTTGGATTTCTGAATAATGGCCAGAAGTACGCTGAGTTCGTGCTGCGGCAGAATAGGTCTAGCGTATATTTCTCTGTAAGTTGTTGGCCACGATCAGGCCGTGGGATGGCACGGGATTTCTGGATCGTGGGCAGCTAGTTTGTTACGCAGTTGAATAAAAGAAGGAAAACGGAAAAGGACGCTGAAGTACGCGTCGCAAAATACTATCTCCTCTCTCCTTTCCCTCTTCGTCAGTGTTCTTCAGAGAACAATCTGAATCCACCCTCGCGTGTGTGTGTTCTGGGATTTACTCTAACATTTGGTACCAGAGCTGCGGTTTGGAGGCGATCCGGCGGCGGAGAGAAGAGGAGGAGGTACGGCGGCGGTGATCAGCGATGGGCGACACTTCGCCGAAGAGGGATCAGACCAGCGGCGGCGGCAGCGGTGGCGGAAAGTACACGCCGCCAGCGAAGAGGCCCGGAGATGAGGGCGCCGTGGTCGTGCAGCGCGCACCGGCGAGGACCGGTGGCGTCCCGATCCAATATCCGATGCTCAACGACTCCAACTACGACCTGTGGGCCGTGAAGATGAGAGTGCTTCTCCGCTCGTTCGGTGTCTGGTCGGCGTTGGAGGGCACTGCGGAGTTCGACCAGGGCAAGGACGATGAGGCGTTCGCCGCTCTCTCCCAGTCCGTCCCGGACGCGGTGATGATGGCAGTGGCCAATTGCGAGATTGCCCATGCGGCCTGGGAGGCCATCCAGCGCATGCGCGTCGGCGAGGATCGCGTCCAGAAGGCGCGAGTGAAGCAACTCCAGCGCCAGTTGGATCGCATGGAGATGGCGGACAACGAGTCTGTCAGCGTCTTCGCACAGAAACTCATGACGCTCGTCGGCGAGATACGGTCAATGGGTGAGACGGTGAAGGATGAGACGACCATAGAGGTCCTCTTCAACGCCGTCCCAAGCCGTTTCAGTGACATCGTCAACACAATAGAACAGTGGGGCGATCTGACTACCATGACGGTTGCAGAGGCGGTCGGGCGCCTTGCAGCGTTTGAAGAAAACCAGCGTGGCCGGCGTCGTCAATCTGGTGGTGGAGGTAGCGAGCAGCTCATGCTAGTTACTCAGGCATTGGAGCACCTTATGAAGGGCAATGGGGCATCTTCAGGTGCAGGTAGCACCAGCGGTGGTCGTGGCCGCGGAGGCGGCCGAGGGCACGGCGGTGGCCACGGTGGACGCGGTGATCGCGCCCAGGCCGCGAACGGTGACGGCAAGGATGGTTCCAAGCAAAAACGACACCGCAAGTTTGATATCTCAAAGGTCCGCTGTTTTAACTGTAATGAAATGGGGCACTTCAAGTCTGACTGTCCAGAACCTAAGCGCGAGCGAGCCAATCTTGCGCAAGCTGAGGATGTTGATGAACCGGCACTACTAATGCTCGAGGCATGTGAACTGATGTCAGATGAGCCCAACCCAATAGAGCATGTATATCTGAATGAAGAGAATGTGCTGCCTAAATTGAGTGGTAGTCAGGATATCTCCTGGTACTTAGACACAGGAGCGAGTAACCACATGACCGGGTGTGCTGAGAAGTTTGCAGAGCTGGATAGAGCAGTCAGTGGCAAGGTCAGATTTGGCGACGGATCTGCTGTGGAAATCTGCGGGTGTGGCTCGGTCCTTATGCAGTGTCTGTCAGGTGAGTTCCGTGTACTGACAGATGTATATTTCATTCCACGGCTAAAAAGCAATATAATCAGTCTAGGGCAATTGGATGAGAATGGTTGCAAGTATGCCAGTGAAGATGGTGTCATGACTGTATGGGACAAACAGAGAATGGTGTTGGCAAAAGTAAAGCGCACTCGCAACCGGATGTATGTCCTGAACATTCAGCCGGCTGAACCTGTTTGTCTGATGGCTCACGCGAAAGAGGAAGCATGGCTCTGGCATATGAGGTATGGGCATGTGAATTTCCGCTCACTCCGCAGTCTTGCAGCAGAGAACATGGTCGTCGGCATGCCCCGACTAGAGCAGATCGACCACGTGTGCGATGGATGCATGGTTGCCAAGCAAAGGCGACTCCCGTTCCCAGCTCAAGCCACTTACCGTGCGTCAGAGCAACTTGAGCTCATTCATGGAGATTTGTGTGGCCCAATAACTCCAGAAACACCCAGTGGGAAGAGGTACTTCCTGCTGTTGGTGGACGATCACTCGCGGTACATGTGGGTTGCACTGTTGCGCAGCAAAGATGAAGCTCTGGGTGCAATGAAGAAAATTCAGAAGGCAGCTGAGACACAGCGAAATCTGAAACTGAAAGCAATCCAGACTGATAGAGGCGGAGAGTTCTCATCAAAAGAGTTTGCTGAGCACTGTGATGAGCATGGAGTTAAACACTTTCTCACTGCACCATACACCCCACAGCACAACGGCGTTGTCGAAAGAAGGAATCAAACCGTTGTCGGTATGGCCCGAAGCTTGCTTAAAAGTATGGGAGTGCCCGCAAGATTCTGGGGAGAGGCCGTAGCGACTGCAGTTTATCTCCTTAACAGGTCGCCCACGAAGAGTGTCAAAGGGATGACACCTTACCAAGCCTGGCATGAGAAGAAGCCAACAGTTCAGCACTTACGTACTTTTGGATGCGTAGCTCATGTAAAACTCACTGGACCTGGTCAAAACAAGTTGTCAGACAGGAGCAGGCAGATTTATGGAGAAACCTACAGCGGAACATATGACAACAGTCAAACATATACTTAGGTATGTGAAGGGGACTCTGAATCTTGGTTGCAGTTACAAGAGGTTCAGAGAAAGTGATCCGCAACTACTAGGTTGCTCTGACAGTGATCTGGCAGGCGACATCGATGACCGGAAAAGCACGTCTGGAGTGTTGTTTTACTTTGGGGGGTGCCCAGTGTCATGGAGTTCACAGAAGCAGAAGATTGTGGCTCAATCCTCCTGTGAGGCTGAATATGTGGCTGCTGCGTCTGCTGCAAGCCAAGGAATTTGGCTGGGAAGATTAGTAGGCGAGTTACTTGGACAGCAGCAAGCAAGATGGACTCTCAGAGTGGACAATTAGTCTGCAATTGCTCGGTGCAAAAACCCGGTGTTCCATGAAAGAAGCAAACACATTGATATTCGATATCATCTTGTGAGAAATTGTGTTGAGGAAGGAACACTTGCAGTGGAACATGTCAGAACTGGTGATCAGCTTGCTGGCATACTTACAAAGCCTCTGCCCGAGTTCAAGTTTCAGGAGCTGAAAGAGAAGATCGGCATCAGGCCAGTGCATCCGGCTTAAGGGGTGAAATGTTGTGTTAACCTTTTACACTGAACCAGCTTTTTCAGACTTCAGTTTAGTTGTTTTGGTTTTCTGAATAATGGCCAGAAATACGCTGAGTTCGTGCTGCGGTAGAATAGGTCTAGCGTATATTTCTCTGTAAGTTGTTGGCCACGATCAGGCCGTGGGATGGCACGGTATTTCTGGATCGTGGGCAGCTAGTTTGTTACGCAGTTGAATAAAAGAAGGAAAACGGAAAAGGACACAGAAGTACGCGTTGCAAAATACTGTCTACTCTCTCCTTTCCCTCTTCGTCAGTGTTCTTCAGAGAACAATCTGAATCCACCCTCGCGTGTGTGTGTTCTGGGATTTACTCTAACATGCATCACTACATATTAACACATAATGGGCTTAATATCTAGAAAAACTGAAAAACAAATGAAACATTTATGTCAATGCCGCTAGTCGATTCTGCAATCCTGCTTATTCCACTGCTTTTGTCTAATCATCCAAATGCCATTACTCCGTTGAAACTACATGCATCTCTGCCACTGACATCTCAATCTCATGTTGGCCATTATATTCCATTTTATGAAACAGGCTTTTGTCCTGCTTTATAGATAGGTAAACGATTCTAATTGGTCGGCCGGCCAAAGCTTCGGCCGGTCGACTCGCTTGTCACGCGCGCAGCACTCCCATACGCGTGCCACATCGTCCCCGTGGGCCCACACAACTGCCACTAAAGCATCTTTTCTCCCTTACCAGATGTTTTGACATAGGAACTGTCCCCCATCCTGATCCTTTTGTCCATCGCCGCTTCGTCACTGCTACTGCCGCTCCTTCGCCTGGTCGCCCCTTCCCCAAGAGCTACTGCACGGACGTGCCCCCATGAAGCCTACCGCCGTCGTGTGTGCCACCGCGAGCGCTGCGGTGGTGGCTGAAAGAGGTCAATACACAGAGCTACAACCAGCGCAAATGAAGCTACAATTGGGCGCTGCACCCGGCGATGCACTGTTAGCGCCGATGCTCGAACCAAAGTAGTGTCCGATAGATCACCGGCCATGCGTGTAGTACAACGGCGGTCGTCACATTTTTTTGTGCTTCAACCAGCCGTTGAAAAAGCTGCAACCGGCCATCGGAAAAGCTGCAACCGGCCATCGAAAAGATGCGACGACGGCGACCAGCGAGGATGCAATGGTTCCGGAACCAAGGAAGCCTGATTCTGGAACCAGCGGTGTTTTTTTGCTACGGTGGCGGTAATTTTTGCTGGAATGATGATGGGTTTTGCTCGCACCGACGGTGGTTTTTGCTGTGATGGCCTTGATTTTTGCTGAAATTGTTGATTCATTTTTGCTGGAATTAGCGATTTGTTTTGCTTGAACTAGCAAACGGTGACCGGCTCTTTTTTTTGCACGAACCGACATTTCTTTTATTGGAACCAGTAGATGGGGGTGATGGGATGCTGGAGGCGGCACACATTGTGAGCTTCAACCAGCGATGCCGGCATCATCTATGCTGAACCGGGCCAGACAATGCTTCGATGGCGACGGTGGTGGGGGGGGGGGGTGAGGGTGGGGTGGGGGGTGGGGGTGGAGTAACACACCCAATTACTGCAATGACAGGGGCAGGCGCTACATCAGCGAGACAATGTGTGCTCTGATGGCCTCCAACAGCAAGATTGAAACGGCAACAACGGCGACTGAGAGCTGCAACTGACAGCGGAGGCTAGGGGCGCCATGACGATGGCGCTGCTGAGAACAAAGGCGACGATCATAGTCGATCCCACCTCATGAAGGAGATGATAAGGCGAAATCCAGTTGTGCGGGGATTGGGGCTCAAATCAAATGGCCATGCGGTGATCGTTTGATATTTCGGCCGGTCGACCGGCGCCCAGCGGCGATTGGCACAAACCAAAGTACATGGCCGAACGATACTAGCTAGCAAGGAGGCCTTCATGCAGACCAAATCATGGATAACTGGACAACCACTAGTAGAAAACAAGGCTTTCGTTCGGGCCTGGCCAGCCCATTAGTCCCGGTACAGGTACGAACCGGGACCCATGGGGGAATTCGTCCCGGTTCGTGAGCCCAGGGGGCCGGCCGGGGCCTCGTGGGCATTGGTCCCGGTTCGTGTGGACCCATTTGTCCCGGTTCCAGGCACGAATTGGGACTAATGGTCCTCGCTCCTGGCCTACAACCATTGGTCCCGGTTCATGGCTTGAACCGGGACAGAATGCTGGGATTTAGTCCCGATTTCTACCATGAACCGGGACAAATGAGTTGCCTATATATACCCCATCACCACAGCAGAGCACTCCACAGTGCTCTGTTTTTTCTGGCCGGCGAGGGGAGGGCATTCGAGTGCTCTAACTCACCTCCTATGCACATGAGGTGTGCGATGAAATGTCCGAGCCACACAAGTTAATCTTTCTCCTCTCGAAACTCGACCTCCGAGCTCCATTTTCCCTGAGATTTGTCTAGGTTTAGCGGTCCGTCACGTCCCGTCCCCGTCTTCACCGCCATCGATCGCCCGCGCCTATCTCGTCGCCGGCACCACCGTGGTGAGCCTCTTGTTCTTATCTTCTTTCTGAAAGAAAAAAAATTCTTACTTCAGATAGATACTTGTCTAATTTTCTTACTTTTATTATTCCTTGTTATTATATAGTGCGATGGTTTTGGTATCCACCCCCGTCGGCCCTCGTCCTGTCTATGATTCGGATGTGGTATATATTATCTTTTGATAACTATTTGGTTCATTTATTGTTTATGACAATCATGCCGACCAACATGACATAGATTTTATTTATCTAGGAGGTGGTTGAACCGGAAATTCCAACTGACCCTATTGTCGAGAGGTTAAATTTAGTTGAAGAAGAAAACAATTACTTGAAGGAAAAAATAAAAAAAATTGAGGAGGAGAAGATATTGGAGTTGCATGTTGCGGATGTCGTCGATGATCACAAGATCAAGATGGGTGCAATGCGGTTGAAGATTAGAAAGATTAGAAAATATGCCATTCATACCGAGGCTTGGTATCATTATGCAGTTGGATAAGTTGTTACCCTGGTTGCGATTATGATCGCATTTGTTGTTGCATTGAAATATTTTACATAATTTCAATGTATGGTTTAATTAGATGCTCTGAAGAGCTATATGTTGTTCAATGAGAACTATGTATGTACTTTGGTTTTAATGTGATGATGAACTTCTATTAATTTGATCACTTATCTATTCATGAGAGGGTTGAAAATTGATGATGTGGCTTTGAATTGTGCATTTTGAACATACAAAACTATGAATTTCAAATAAGTTCAAAAAATGAAATCCCTTTGTAACAGAGAGTTTCCATTACCCTGATACTTCGAAAAGATTGTCCGTTTTGTACACGAAGTGCATCCAGTTTTTGCCATAACCCTCTCTACTTCTTGCACATGCTATGTGGGTGAAATGATGATACCATGCCAACTTTCAACATTTTTAGAGTTTATTTCAAATGCTTTTCAATTTCATGGTCTGATAGCTCAAAATAATCAGTAAATGCATGAAAAACAACAAATGAAGTCAGAAAGAGTTGAAAATTGATGATGTGGCTTTGAATGGTGCATTTTGAACACAGAAAAACTATGGAGTTCAAATAAGTTCAAAAAAATGAAATCCCTTTGTAACAGATGAGTTTCCGTATGAAACCCTGATAATAAAAATGAAATCCCTTTGTAACAGACGAGTTTCCGTATGAAATCCCTTTGTTTCAGAGTTCATAAATAACTTTTTTGTTACAAACTTTAATAGCAAAAAGAATTATCATAAAATAAAATAAATAAGTAATTTGAAACAAAATAATATAAACTTTAATAAAATATATAAGTAGAAACAAAACAAAATAAAATAAAAAAAACTTTAATAACATAAATAAAATTTATGAAACTAAAATTGTCAAAGTATTTTCTGTTCAAAACATTATAAGCAACCTCTAGTATTATTGAAACTAAAATTGTATAAAATTGATGCAACTAAAATTATCAAAGTATTTTCTATTCAAAATCATTAAAAGCAAAAAAGAATTTTCATAAAGAACTTTTTTTGTTAGAAACTTTAATAGCAAAAATAATTATCATAAAATAAAATAAATAAGTAATTATAAAGAAAATAAATAAAATAAATAATTATTTTGTTGTAAGTAGAAACAAAACAAAATAAATAAAGCAAAAAAGAAAACAAAAAACTAGGAAAAAATAAAAAAATTGCCACCTACTGGGCCACCACAGCGTGAATACGACTAGAAACCCATCCATGGGCCAGGATTCAGGCCCGCAGAAGGCCCAGTAGGCCCATCAGGCATAGCAGTTACAATTAGGCCCGTAAGCATGCAATGGAGAAGAGTTCGAGAGGGGTGCGGCAGTGGGGCTTATAAACCACTACGCGCCCCTCTCAACTAGCGAGGTGGGACTAAACTCCCACCATCATGCCGCTGTGCAAGGCCTTTGGTCCCGGTTGGTGGCACCAACCGGGACTAAAGGGACTCATTGGTACCAGTTCGTAGCACCAACCGGTACCAATGCCCCCCCTTTAGTCCCGGTTGTTGTCACCAACCGGGACCAAAGGCCTCTGCTTCCCGCCCTTTGGGCTGCTGAAAAGTGACCTTTGGTCCCAGTTGGTGGCACTAACCGGGACTAAAGGGGGCATTGGTACTGATTGGTACCACGAACCGGTACTAGTGCCCTGGGTATATAAAAAACACTTAGCAGTTTCGACCAAATCCATCACTTCTTCTTCCCCGACGCCCCTGCTCCTCCTCGCCGTCCCCGCCCGACGCCCCTGCTCCTTGCCGTCGCCGCCGCCACCGACGCCGTCAGGCTTCTCGACGTCGTCGTCGCCGCCGCCACCGACGCCGTCAGGCTTCTCGACGTCGTCGTCGCCGCCGCCACCGACGCCGTCAGGCTGCTCGACGTCGTCGTCGCCGCCGCCACCGACGCCGTTAGGCTGCTCAACGTTGCCGCCGCCGCCGCTGACGCCCTCTGCCCCGACAACGACATCGACCCCTCTCGCCCCTGCCGGCCCCGACGCGCCGCCCACCGTGCCCCGCTGCCCCCTGTGAGCACCAGCCTGCTCCCGCGCCCCTCCCCTGTCCCGTGCCCCTGCCCTGCCCCACCGGCGCCGGCGCCGACCCCTCCGTCATGCCCCTCTGCCCCAGCGCCGTGGTACCATTAGATTTTTAGATTTTTTTAGATGTTTTTAGATGCTATTTTTAGGTTTTTTTAGATTATTTTAGTTTACGTTTAGTTTAGTTTTAAGATTAGGAAAATTTCAGATGTGTAGTTATATTTATTTATATGTGTAGTTAATTTAGATGTTGTAATTTTATTCATAAAAATTGTGCAATTTTATATAGAAACTTTATTTTTTTCATATGTACGAAAATGTAGAGTAAAAAGAAACAAACATATAAGAAAAAACAAAGGAAAAAATGAAGAAGGAAAAGAAAACCTCCCGGCTCGGCCACCACCGCTCCAGGTGTCTAGCGTCGTCGCTAATGATCCGGGGATGGTGCCCGGTTATAACGATCTTGGAGATTATCTGCCCGATGATGTACATTATGATTTCTTGGAGGTGGGCGAACACAAATACGAGTACGGGAAGTGACGAGCACATGGGTACATCATACATGACATTTCAGAAAAGTGGACAATTTAGTTGGAAAGAATTACTAAGCCGAATCAAGCAAACACATGGCCAGGTGAATGCTAACTTAAGTTCATACCACGATCTTGAACACATGGCTGCACTTTCATCCCCATTGTTGTTGGTTGAACTTATGTATCACATGGAAGAAATCCAACAACCTATGAGCTCTTGAAGCAACCGCTTTAGAGGAACAAGTTTTTACCTCTAGTGTTTTGGTGTGCCACACCCATGTGATGGAGAGACGGGGCCATAGGGGTACATTAACAGAAGCAACATCAAATTATATTTCCAATGCAAAAAACTTCACATCATTTGGAGTTGTGAGTCAAAAGTACTAGTCATTCTCGTGGAAGGTGTCCAGGCTGTCAAGACTCCGCGAATTTCCGAGGAGCTCTCCAACAACTCCCAAAGTTGACTGCTTATTCACCCAAGGAAGCAATGAAAACCTGTTTACTTTTGAAACCATTTTTCACACCTAGCTAAGGGGGGTTGTCCCTGCTATAAAACCCCATCTCCCCCATCCTCTAGAACAAACCTTTTGTCAAACCATTCAGCTACAAGCTTATGCAGCAAGACTGCTAGAGAGATCCGAGAGATCTTGCTACCTTTGCTCTTGTGAGTTCATTCGGATTCGCGAGAAGGAGCCTCTGGTTCCCCCTACTTCGTGCTCTACAGTTCCGGCCGTTTTGTGTGGATTAGTCCCAGTTTGTGGTTCTACGATTGTTCGGACAACGGGTTGAAGTTCTTGTAGCTTTAGTCAGCCATCGCCAACGTATGGGTTGCATCCAACCTTGGCAGGTATAAAACTAGTTATCTCGGCTGCTTGCAGCTAGTTATCCCTCCCGATTCGATCCTACGACATGAAGATCGGGCCACCCTCGGGTGTGAACTCGTTCATTGGGTTCCCACCTATCAGGAAGCCTCTCGTCAAAGATGAAAGATCTCTAACAACGATGATGCGAAGATTCCATGATTGGTACATGAAAACCTGAAGAGAGTCTGAGGGGAGGAATATTTTGGCATTGAGAGTTAAAGAGGAGCATGACCTCGTTGGAATTGACTGTTGAATGTTCCATTTGAGGAGTTCTTTATGTTTTTCAATCAAAAGGCCCTTGATAAATTAAGGGGCACTTGCTACTGTCTGTAAGTAGTACTATTTCTGTCATTAAGTCTCTATATATAGGTTAGCTCTTTCATTGCATGTATTTTTAATTATCCTCACTATATTATGCAGATTGAAGATCGCTGAATTAAAGAAAAGACAAATCGGTGATATTGGGTTCATTAACACAAATCTCATAGATGCATATATGGTTGAATTTCAGGCCAAAGATACCGAGGCCAAGCTGCTACAATCGTTTGTATTAAATCAAAACAAAGCTATAATACTCTTTCCTTACAACTTCAAGTGAGTGTTACTGTCTTGTGCATATTCGGTTTTCCTTATTAGTGGAGGTTATAGTAATGTAATTGATGAGTTATGCATGCGTGCGCAACTTCCACTATATTCTCCTAGAGATTAAGCTTGACCACGGACTAGTAACCGTCTTAGACTCGAAACCAAAAGATCCCAAGGAGTATGCGGACATGACTGAAATTCTAGAGAAGTAAGTTAAATTGATCATTATCGCACCATATCGGCAAATTTGTTCATTTCCTGATATCAAGTAATTGTTTTCTTTGTCTGGCAGGGTTTGGAAAAAATTCACATCAAAAACTCCGGGACTGCCGAAGAAGCTGCAATTTAAACACCGGAAAGTAAGTACTATAGTAGCATGTTCTGTGCATCTCCTAGTGATTCAAGTGCTAGTTTCATCAATACCATTTAGCATGCTTGCTTATTAGTTTGATTGACCTGTATTTCTTGTAAAGTGGTTGTGGCAGGAACAAGGGAATGATTACTGTGGATACTACATTTGCGAGTCCATCCGCCACACGACCTGTGAGCGGGGCTACTCTGACAAACAATATGAAGTGCGTAAATAATAATATTCACAATTTTATTTTGCTACCATCATTTGTATTGAGTTTCATTTATCATATATATGTATTGACCCCCTTCTTCAAATTAGATATTTCAGATGTGGGATGAACTCCTACCACCAGATCGTATGCGAGCAATTCAAGAGGAATTGGCGGCATTCTTTCTTTCGTGACCAAAAGACGAAGAATACCATGTGGACCCTGAGTTCATATATAATTAGGAGATTATATTGTAAGAGATAATTATATTGTATATATCTAGAACTTGTTGTTCGACCAATCTCTCAGAAAAGGAGAGGTGGTCGATATCACTTCTTTCTTTATGCATATGTTCATGACGATCTTCTGTTTCCTTCATTTGCTTACTAGCTAGCGTGTCTAGTCCTCTCTATATGTATAATACATAGCGTCGACCAAGCACGGAGATAAGAGAGGACACTTCTCTCTATTAATTAGCTAGCTAACACAATATATGAAACACCTAAATTAACCCCCCAAAACCCCCTACCCCCCCTTTCAAAAAAATAAAAACCCCAACCCGAAATGCTGACGCGTGGATGCCTATTGGTCCCGGTTGGTGCCACCAACTGGGACCAAAGGGCCTCCTGCCTGGGCTCGCCGCACCGGCCACATGGAGGCCCATCTATCCCGGTTTGTATAAGAACCGGGACTAAAGGCCTAGGGCATTAGTAACGACACTTTAGTCCCGGTTCAACAACCGGGACAAATGGCCCTTACAAACCGGGACAATAGGCCCTTTTTCTACTAGTGAACACATATGCATGCAACTACATTGCCGAGAACTAATACAGGAAAGCCTAGATAGAATGCCATGATACGTCCTAGACAACCTAAGCTCCACGATAACGCCTTCAGGAGGGAAAATGGCGCAAAGCGTCGCCACCACAAGGCACCAAGGACATCAATGACAAGCACATGCATACGTCTAGATCTATATCCGGGTGCCACCACTGTCAACAATAGAGTGTGATCCCGAGCCCCCCACCACTACACCTCTTGCCGCCCACACGACCTCGAGGCATAGCCACCGCCTTCCAGGATGCCCACCAGAGAGAGAAATATGGGGACCGCCGCCCAGGGTAGCCTCCACGGCATCCAAGACTCAAGGCTCCACCAACCGTCCACAACCCAGCACACGAACCACTGTAGGGAGAGAAAAAGACACTTCATTCCCCTCCCCGCCCATCATCAGCCACCAAGTCGACATACAAGCCTCCACAGTAGGAAGCGTCGACACCTGAAGCTCCACCTAGCCCTGCTAGATGGGGGGAAACACTACCCAATTACCGCCGAGTCCGACGGGGGGAAAATGCCCCAATTTGGATACGAGTGTGCAGGGAACATGAAGATAGCAAGATCATCTTCCTCGTGGATGGATGTGTGTACTGCTCTAAAGCAATGGCCTAAAAGCAACAACAGTGCCAAAAAGCAAAGGCATTTTCATAAATAGCTGAATGGAAAGGCATAGTGAAAATTGCACAGGAGATTAGTGTCACTGACACAATTTTCTCATCACTATTAATGTCTTGTGTAAAAATTATGTTCACAAAGTATAACTTTTGTTGTTAAGACATACGGTATTGAAAAACAATCTAAACACTTTATCAACTAAAAGATATTGTGGATCAAGCATACAGTTTGAGCACATTTATGATGCTGAATACATATCATACCTATGGCGATTCCTAAGGTGAAGCCCACGAGGGTATTGAAGGTAGCGGTTAACAGCCAAGGGCCCAAGGCCCAAGGGCGACTTAAGGCACGTAGGAGTAAACCGCCATATATATAAAACTTGTATTGTAAGACATGTATAGATAGTCACCGAGCCAGGCACGTTGTCTATGAGCCGGCCGGGACTCAATGAGCCGATGGGCGTCACCCTGTGTATATAAAGGGACGACCCGACGGCGGTTCGGGGTAAGAAAAAACATATCAAAAGGTGGGTCAAGCGGATTCGCTCCCTGGTAATCGAGACATAAGCAAGACCACCTCAAACTGGATTAGGTCTTTACCTTCACCGCAAGGGGCTGAACCAGTATAAACTCCTATGTCCTTTGTCCTGTTTAACCCCTTTAAGCTAAACTAGAGGCGATGGCTCCATGACTAAGTACTTTCACGAGGACATCTGCCGTGACTATTCCATGATAGTTGGTGCCCACCATGGGGCTTGCGCATGGTGGTTTCGTGTTCTTAAAGGGCAGCTTCAAAGGGATCAAGGGATACATTGTGGGCTGGATCACCAAGAGTTGTCGCGGCAAGCTCTACATCGACGATGTAGGCTGGGGCCCCGAGGCCGGCTCAGTTGAGTGCGGGTACCGGGTTCCCTACACTGGAATCCACATCTTCATCGACAAGATCGGCGAGCCGGGCCCTGAGCCGGACATATGCTACGACCACAACTACAGCGCTTCAGCATTACGTGGAGAATGAACTCGCCAAGGGTATCCTCAGATGCGAGTTCAAGGATGAGGACAACATCTCCGTCGACACTCAGGTTACGGTGCCATCCAATGGCAAGCTCCCACAGCAGAAGCTCATCTTCCGGAAGACGAACAAGGAATCCAAGCCGGCTGTTGCTCAAGATAAGAAGTTCCTGCCGACAAACTGATGCTCCATATCATATTTTTGCAGAGGGTCTATAAATAAGTGTAGATACATATAAGGGCGGTGAACTGGTAGTGTTATATCTCGTTGGGTATATCATAGCAGGGTTATGCAGCCAGAATTCTTTGCTTCAACAATACATTATTAGCAGTAGCTCAATGATACGTCCATTTTGCATCATGCTTTTATATCGATATTTATTGCATTATGGGCTGTTGTTACACTTTATGTCGCAATACTTATGCCTATTCTCTCTTATTTTACAAGGTTTACATGAAGAGGGAGAATGCCGGTAGTTGGAATTCTTGGCTGCAAAAGGAGCAAATATTAGAGACATATTCCGCACAACTCCAAAAGTCCTGAAACTCCACGGAAGTTATTTTTGGAATTAATAAAAAATACTGAGCAAAGAAAATACCTGAGGGGGGCCACCCACCGTCCACGAGGGGGGGGGGGGGCACGCCCCCCGCCTCGTGGGCCCCCTGGCAGCCCTCCAGTGGCCATCTTCTGCTATGTGAAGTCTTTTACCCTGGAAAAAAATTCATAAGCAAGCTTTCGGGACGAGACACCGCTGCCACGAGGTGGAACCTTGGCGGAACCAATCTAGGGCTCCGGCGGAGCTGTTCTGCCGGGGAAACATCCCTCCGGGAGGGGGAAAGCGTCACCATCATCATCACCATTGATCCTCTCAGCGGGAGGGGGTCAATCTCCATCAACATCTTCACCAGCACCATCTCCTCTCAAACCCTAGTTCATCTCTTGTATTCAATCTTTGTTCCAAAACCTCAGATTGGTACATGTGGGTTGCTAGTAGTGTTGATTACTCCTTGTAGTTGATGCTAGTTGGTTTATTCAGTAGAAGATCATATGTTCAGATCCTATATGCATATTAATACCCCTCTGATTATGAACATGCATATGATTTGTGAGTAGTTACCTTTGTTCCTGAGGACATGGGAGAAGTCTTGCTATAAGTAGTCATGTGAATTTTGGTATTCGTTCGATATTTTGATGAGATGTATGTTGTCTCTCCTCTAGTGGTGTTATGTGAACGTCGACTACATGACACTTCACCATTGTTTGGGCCTAGAGGAAGGCAGTGGGAAGTAATAAGTAGATGATGGGTTGCTAGAGTGACAGAAGCTAAAGCCCTAGTTTATGAGTTGCTTTGTAAGGGGCTGATTTGGATCCATATGTTTCATGCTATGGTTAGGTTTACCTTAATACTTCTTTTGTAGTTGCGGATGCTTGCAATAGGGGTTAATCATAAGTGGGATGCTTGTCCAAGAAAGGGCAGTACCCAAGCACTGGTCCACCCACATATCAAATTATCAAAGTAACGAACGCGAATCAAATGAGCTTGATGAAAACTAGCTTGAAGATAATTCCCATGTGTCCTCGGGAGTGTTTTCTCTATATAAGAATTTGTCCAGGCTTGTCCTTTGCTACAAAAAGGATTGGGCCACCTTGCTGCACCTTATTTACTATTGTTACTTGTTACCCGTTACGAATTTCCTTATCATAAAACTATCTATTACCGATAATTTCAGTGCTTGCTGAGAATACCTTACTGAAAACCGCTTGTCATTTCCTTCTGCTCCTCGCTGGGTTCGACACTCTTACTTATCAAAAGGACTATGATAGATCCCCTACACTTGTGGGTCATCAAGACTCTTTTCTAGCGCTGTTGCCAGGGAGTGACGCACCTTTGGTAAGTGGAACTTGGTAAGGAAAAATTTATATAGTGTGCTGAAATTTACTGTCACTTGTTACTATGGAAAGTAATCCTTTGAGGGGCTTGTTCGGGGTATCTTCGCCCTGACCAGTAGAGCAAAGAGTTTCTCCTCAACCTACTGAACCTACTGAAAATATTTACTTTGAAATTCCTTCGGGTATGATAGAGAAACTGCTAGCTAATCCTTTTACAGGAGATGGAACATTGCATCCCGATTTGGACCTAATCTATGTGGATGAAGTTTGTGGATTATTTAAGCTTGCAGGTATGCCCGAGGATGTTATCAAGAAGAAGGTCTTCCCTTTATCTTTGAAGGGAGAGGCATGGACATGGTTTAGGCTATGTGATGATCTGGGATCATGGAACTACAACCGATTGAAATTGGAATTTCATCAGAAGTTTTATCCTATGCATCTTGTTCATCATGATCGTAATTATATATATAATTTTTGGCCTCTCAAAGGAGAAAGCATCGCTCATGCTTGGGGGAGGCTTAAGTCCATGTTATATTCATGCCCCAATCATGAGCTCTCAAGAGAAATGATTATTCAAAAAATTTATGCTCGGCTTTCTCTCAACAATCGCTCCATGCGAGATACTTCTTGTACTGGTTCTTTTATGATGAAGACTATTGAATTCAGATGCGATTTATTGGAAATAATTAAATGCAACTCTGAAGATTGGGATCTCGATGAAGGTAAGGAGTCAGGTATGGCACCTAAGTTTGATTGTGTTAAATCTTTTATGGATACTGATGTTTTCCGTGAATTTAGCACTAAATATGGACTTGACTCTGAGATAGTAGCTTCTTTCTGTGAATCATTTGCTACTCATGTTGACCTCCCTAAGGAGAAGTGGTTTACATATAATCCTCCCATTGAAGTAAAAGTAGTTGCACCCACTAAAGTTGAAGAAAAGACTATCACTTATAATGATCCTATTGTTCCTACTACCTATATTGAGAAACCACCTTTCCCTGTTAGGATAAAGGATCATGCCAAAGCTTCAACCGTGGTTCGTAAGAGTAATACTAGAACACCTACACCACCTGAGAAAATAAAAGTTGAACCTAGTATTTTTATGGTTAAAGATCTCTTGGCTGATAATATTGATGGGCATGTTATTTACTTCTGTGATGAAGCTGCTAGAATTGCTAGACCCAATACTAAAAATAAACATAGACCTGTTGTAGGCATGCCTGTTATTTCTGTTAAAATAGGAGATCATTGTTATCATGGCTTATGTTGTCACACCCTAGCTAGTCATGCATTAGAGTGCTGCATCATGTTTACTCTTTCATCAGAAACTTGAAATGGGGATGACAGAACCCCCAGTCCCCTCTGAAACCAACTAGGGTTTACTAAAATAATTTTCAATGAACCTGAAATGCCCTTCTAAAATGCCCATCATTTTTGCCTTGGTTCAGAACCTCTGCCAAAAGTGGTGCACATTTTCCTAGGCCATCCTAGGGTTTTGAATTAAATCATAGCTATTTGAATTTGGGCATTTAAAATAATATAAAATATTTAAATGCTCAAATATCTCCAAACTAAAATGTTTCATGTTGGAAATAATCCAACTTTGGACCAGGAGTAGTTTGGTGATTTTTGGAGTTGCCTAGGTATTTTATTTAATTCAACAAAGTTGCAGATATATTAAATAAAAACAGAAAACAGAAAATAAATAAAGGGGGAAAACTTACCTGTGTGGCCCAGCCAGCTGGCCGGCCCAGCTAGCCAGCCCAGCCCACCACCGCCGTCGTCCTCCTGGCGCCAGTCGGCCAGGCGTGTGGCCGGCGCGCACGCACGGCCACCGCGCCACGCCACCTGCTCGCCTGCTTGCCTGCCCTCCCCTCCTCGCTCGGTGTCCCCGGACGACGCCACGCCTCCCCCCTGCTCTCTCTCACTCTCCCCCAGCTCTCCCCTCGCTCTCTCTCTCGCTCGGCCGAACACCACCGTCGCCGCCGTTCGCCATAGCCACCATCTCCGGCCACCCCTCGCTCCCCCGACCAGCTCAGGAGCTCCGCCTCGACTCCCTCTTCCTCCCCACCGCTCCACGAGTCCCCGGAAGCCCTGCATCGCCGCCACGTCGCCGTTCCCCTCTTCGGGCTCCGATCACCGTCGCCGACGAATTCGCCGTCTCCAGCGCGTCCCCGAGCCCGTTTCGACGCCCACTGCAACCGCGGTGAGCTACGCCACCGTTTCCCCCTTCTTCCCTGCTCTCTCCCGACCCCTAGGCCCTAGCCCCACCGCGGCCGAAAGCTTCACGCCGCCGGCGATGTCGCCGTCGTGGCCACGGTCGCCGTAGCGCCCAACCGAGCTCACCATCGTGCTCCACATCTCACTAGGAGCACGTAGCACGCACCAACGCTACCCCAAACCCCCTGCAACACCCCTCCCGTGCACGACCGAACCCCGGCGGCCGCAACCGAGCTCGCCGCCGTCGACTCCGGCCACCCCGACCCCAACGGACTCCGCCAAGAGCCGCGGGTCGTCCTCAGCTTCACTCCGGTGGCCTCCGCGGTTCATTTGGTGGCCGAAACGACCAAAACCACTATCGCCACCGCACTGATGGTCGCCGCCGGCCAGAACTCCGGCGAGCTAACGTGGCCTAGTTAATTAGCCACTAACCCACCACCTACTGACGCTGACAAGTGGGCCCCAGGGCTTAGTCAAAGCTAACCAGCCCGGGTCAACACGGGATTAGCCCCTGTGTCACTGACGTGTGGACCCCACACGTCAGGTTTGACCCTAGCCAGCCCTGTTGACCTGCTGATGTCACTATGACGTCAGGCTGACGCAGTAAATGATATTTCTGGATTTAAATTAAATCAGGAAATTCCAGAATATTAATTAAACTTCAAAAATTCATAACTTTTATTCTGTAACTCCAAATTGGACAAATTATATATGAAAAATGATCAGAAAAATCCAATCTATCCATCTGTACTATTTTCATGCATGATCAAACAAGTTAAATTGATGTTTTAAACAGAACAAGAAAAGGCACTTTAAAAGGCCATATTTGAATTTGGAATTTGAATCTTTGATTCAAATTTGCTCAAACACTTCTGGCTTTAGTTGCATTAGCCCAACACACTCATATTGCCATGTTTCATGCATGCATCATATTGTTGCACATTGTTTGGTGATGCCTGTGTATCGTTATCCTTTGCGACAGGATCTGTCCCCGAGGAGTACCGTGACTACCCTAACGAAGAACCGTATCCGTGCAACGAACCATCAGGCAAGGAACCAACCATTTGATCATATCGATACAATCCCATGTTCTCGCTCCTGCTCTCTTTTACTGCATTAAGACAACGCGATTCAAACTGCTATGTGCTACGGTAGTTGAACCCATTTCCTCTGCATGACCTGTCATTGCCACAGTAACTAGATGAAACCCACTAGCATGTGTAGGAGTTGATTGAGCCCTATGTATGTGTTGTTCCTACCTTGCTATGCCTGCTATGCTTAGAGTAGTGTCAGGTCTGGTTCATCTGGGTGATGGGCTAGAGTGAAATGATTATGTCGGTAATGAGAGTGGTGTGGTGAACACGATTTGGTAAAGGTATCGATGAGAGGCCATGTAGGAGTACATGGTGGGTTGTTTCATTGAAGCCGACCTTAAGCACTGAGATCTGTATGTGTGATTTAAGATTCAGCTACTACCATGCATTGGGCCCGAAACCAATGGACCCTCTCGACTTCTTATTCACCCTAGTTCTCCGTCCAGGAGTTGCAAGTAGTTTCTGGTGTTTGTAGCCTACTGGAGGCCGTGGACAGCGCTGACCGTAGGGGTGGGCTGTGATGCGGTAGGTACGTGGCACGGTGTACCGAATACCCGTTAGGTATCTCGGGAACCCTGTTCACATCGTTCGGGGCCGTATGGGAAACCTCGGCCGGACTCCCTGCGGATGGAACCTGAATAGGCGATAAACCTGGACTGGAGGCTTAGGTGATTAGGTAGGTCGTGGCCGACACCCACGTTGGGCTTCCGCTTGAAGGTTGCCGAGTACATGTCGTGTAAACGACGGTAAGTGGTGAGAGCGTGTATGAAGAAGTACTCCCTGCAGGGTTAACATGATCTATTCGAATAGCCGCGTCCGCGGTAAAGGACTACTTGGTTGCCTATACAGTTCATAGACAAGTAAATGGAAACTGATAAAAGCCTCAAGATAAGTGTGAGTGCCGAGGATGGCTCTTCCGTAGGAAGACGGAGGTGGATCCTCGGTAGTGTATTGAAGTGGTGAATAGTGGACTCGTGTGCGCAAAACTGTTTCAAATGGAGTATCGTAGGATAGTCTAGCCAAGAGTCAAAGCTGGCTTGCTGCAATAACTCCACCAACCCTTCTTGATACTATGCATGTATGTAGGATCTGATGTAAGTCTTGCTGAGTACCTTTGTACTCATGTTGCTATAATCTACATTTTTACAGAAGACGCTGCAACCCCTTCTGATGGGTTCTATGTAGACGTTGACATCAACGAGTAGGCTAAAGACCCAGGTGGTGACCCTGAGCTTGTGAAGGACCACATAGTATAGCCAGGCTTTCCAAGCCTCTTTTATTTTACTAGTTGTCTGTACTCAGACAAGTTACTTCCGCTGTTGGCTTGTATGATTGTATGACTTGTATGTTGGGTCGTGAGACCCGTACCTTTGTGTGTATGTTATGTATGGCTCACTGAGCCTTAAATAAAGTACTTGTGTCGTAGAGTCATGTTGTGATGCTTCGTTGTATTTGCACATATCGAGCATATTGTGTGTATGATTGAAATGCTTGGTATGTGTGGGATCTGACTATCTAGTTGTTTATCTTTAGTAGCCTCTCTTACCGGGAAATGTCTCCTAGTGTTACCGCTGAGCCATGGTAGCTTGCTACTGCTCTGGAACACTTAGGCTGGCCGGCATGTGTCCTTCTTCGTTCCTGTGTCTGTCCCTTCGGGGAAATGTCACGCTTTGAGTACCGGAGTCCTGTTAGCCCGCTACAGCCCGGTTTACCGGAGTCCTGCTAGCCCAGTGCTACAGCCCGGACCCACTTGCTGATGACCGACACGTTCGAAGCTGGGTCATGGATGCCTGTCCCTGTAAGTCTGTGCCACTTTGGGTTTACGACTAGTCATGTCAGCCCGGGCTCTTTATCATATGGATGCTAGCGACACTATCATATACGTGAGCCAAAAGGCGCAAACGGTCCCGGGAAAAAGGTAAGACGACACCCGTGGGGATACCGTGCGTGAGGCCGCAAAGTGATATGAGGTGTTACCAGCTAGATCGATGTGACATCGAGTCGGGGTCCTGACAGCGTTGGCATCAGAGCCGGACTGCCTGTAGGTTCTCCAAGCCAAACTGGTCGATGTTGAGTCTAGAAATTCTTTAGTTATATGTAGGGGAATTGTTTGTGGGTTGGAACGTAAGGCTCTTTTTACTCCTTATACCTTATGACTTTCTGATCTGAGTCAGTCCATTCTTCCACCGGGGGTTAAGGAATTAGGATCTGTTCTCTCTATCAGGATCACGTGTTACTAATCAGTAGTACCTTATAAGTTTGATGGTTATCAGCCTAGTTCAGTTCTACTACCACATTATGTTGTAGGAATGGTTTCAAGACTTGATATGATGATGTTGAGTGTGTACGAAATCCTTTGTCAAATGTCTCAATATCCTTTTTGAGCATTTACAGCTGTTATGCTGCCGAAATTTTGCTAGAAATTCTAATGCCTTTGCATTATGATTATGCTTTCAGATGGCCACTCGCGACCTCAATCAAGTGGTTCGCCTGACTCGATGCCTAGATGTACCCGGCCATACTGCTAAGTTGGTCAGGGTAATGACTGAGGCTGGATACCGCTGGTATCCTGAGTACACGGTCGAAGAGCAATTCCGAGACTTTAATCAAAGCCAGTATCTCTGCACTGTCAGGATATTTCCATCTTATCCTGGATCCACTGAGCCTCTTCACTGCTCCTATGGACTCGGGGTTACTATCGAGATGGCTGTGCAGGATGCCGCCTACTCTATGATGACCATTATGCGAGTCAGATCTGGTCTATTTCGGGACTCCGATTTCCGGTATATTCCAGGATCACTTCCGGGAGCACAAGGGTATCTCCAGGCTATCCATGCTGACTCCACTCAGGAGGATTCACGGACTCGCACCACTGCTGAGATGCTCGAGGATAAGGACCGTGAAAATCGGGCCTTAAGGTTAGAGCTCTTCAATACCCGTGCCGACCACTGGGCCACTTTGACTCGGTTCGCACCGGCGGTGCAAGCTGGATATTCAGATATGCGCGATCTCTATCCAGTGAGATCTGCTCTGCCGGACGTGATGGTTTGGCGTGATGTAGGAGGCATCACCCCACCTCGCGGTCCCCGTAGGCCACCGTTTGTTGGTCCAAGGCCTCATCCTAGCCCCTATGGTCCACAAGCTCCGCGAGATCGTCTGTTTCCGGATGAACATGTTGAGCTTCCAGGCTATGGAGGTGACTTCTACGAGGACTACTACGGATCGGTCTGAGTTAGTAGTAGTATCACTAGTTCGCACTAGCTGTGTCGTCTATTGTCCTGCGTGTCTCGTGGGATATGACCTAGTTTGTACTCTTTCCGGAGATGTAGA
>NC_057804.1:661210853-661260730 GCF_018294505.1 Triticum aestivum
CCCCCTTTTAGAAAAAAAACAAAAAACCCAGCCCCTGAACTGCTGACGAGTGGAAGCCTTTTGGTCCCGGTTGGTGGCACCAACCTAGACAAAAGGTCCCCCTGCCTGGGCAAGCCGCAGCGGCCACGTGGAGCCCTATCTGTCCCGGTTCCTGAAAGAATCGGGACTAAAGGTATAGGGCTTTAGTTATGACCCTTTAGTCTTGGTTCGGGAACCGGGACAAATGGCCCTCACGAACCGAGACGAATGGCCCTTTTTCTACTAGTGCTTCTAAAGAAGGAGGTGTACGATGCCCAGCAAGCAGTGGAAACTAAGGGTTCAGAAGACGACGTACAATTAATCAACGATCCTGATGGTTGTAATGAACCCGACATGACCAACTCCCAAAAGGATACCGGTACACCCGGCTCCGACATATAATAATCTTATACTCCCTCCGTCCAAAAAACTTGACCCTCATATGAAAGTATCTAGCACCAAATTAGTAGTAGATAAATCTGTTTGAGGGAAAAGCTTGTAACATGCTTTTTCGGACAAAGGGAGTACATAGGTACCCTAGCATAGCCTTACTAATTATAACACTAACAAAACATGACACATTAATTAGGTGGCGCCACAGGCCCAACAGCACCTCGCTCCTCCATTTCAATAAATTGCTTTCTATCTTGTAGAACAGTACCCGTTTCAATAATCTGCAATTTCACAAATACTAGGCACTCATATAACAATATCATTAACCACAATACTAGATTTAGTATGACCACAATGTCACAAACATTATAGGTACTCATACATAGTCAACATGCATGGATAGATCTCATATGGCGAACTAATAATAGTTGATAAGCACTCTAATAGGTAGTCATATAGTAGCATATATATGGTTCAGCAGCCACACACATATATAGTTCTAGATGATATCGATGACGATCATCATCCTCAAGCCTTGGCGGTGGGTGTTTCTAATAGTAATTAGGATGGCTTGTCCAACATGAAGATTTTTGCCATTGAGAAAGCTCTTTCACCCAACCGAGCTTAAGTGTGTGCGACCCTCCGTGTCCACGCCACACACACAGATGGTGACGGAGCCCCTTGCGGTAAGGCATATTCCAGCAGAGCCTTCATCGTCAGGCTCGATACCACAACTTACAGATAAGCTCTTTGGCAATTTCTGAATAAAAAAAACATATCAATTAATAAGTAGCCTCGCACATACTCTTGCAAATATATTTCTACCAAGTATAGATTTCTAGACTATCAAAAGACACTACAACATTTATACTAAGCATGAATTCTACTAATAAGTATGGACTCCACACTATTAAGAGTTCCTTGGATTCTACACGTTTTATTTTCACCTCGAAGCTCGAGTCCGATGCACACAACACCACCATCCAAGTCACACATGTGTCGTCGCCCTCACTTTTCCACGATCCCAGCAGGTACATGCGATGTCCAACCGCCGCCGCTGCACAACCATTCCTCTGCGTCAAGTCTTCGTCCAAAGTTTGCATCTCACCGCCAAAGTCGGCCACCGGGTTTGAAGGGATTAACCCTCTTTGAAGACCTTTCCGTTACCCGGCCCGTCGTGAGCAGCAAAAGGTCGTTGAAGCACGCCTTATCTGAGCACCCGCAACACTTTGCCGTCGCCACCGCCAGGGAGGACAGGCGCATCTGTGGGCGGCACCCGGAGGAGTGGTAGACCGCCTGGACCGGACACACCCGATGCAAGAAACTGCGGCACAATGCCCTCTCCAAAGAGGCTCCACCCTTTCGGAGCCATAGATGGTGGCGCTAGGCTTCGGGTGTAACCGGTCGGGTCGTCCGCATGAAGGCGCGAATTTCGCAGCGAAGCCCATGCGAAAGAAGCCGTCGTGAACCTCCCAGAACCAGAGTCTCCGGAGCCCACAATCTCGTTGCCTCCATGCCCTACAGCAAGCCGGAGCCAAGCCACAGGAAGAGACAAGTCAAAGTCTCACGAAGACGCCCTGCTTGCCGTAGCGGGAGGGCTGTGCCGCTCGGCCGTCAAGTTAACTGGCCTCAGCACTCATGCAGCTCGTCCAGCAGCCGCACGCAGATCCAAAAATGCCAAGGAGCTGTACACCATCAGAGAGTAATTCCACCGCCGCCGGCACCACGCGGGCTTTGCCTGGCGGCGGGGGAGGAGAGAGGAGGTGGGGAGTCGAGGGCTGCTAGGGTGGGGCACCCTGGTGCCACTAGTGAGCGGCACGGGAGCACTCCATCCATTCCTAGATATAAGTCTATTTAGAGATTTCAATATGGACTACATACGGAGCCGGAGGGAATAGTATGTAAAACATTTAGATAGACATATTTCTTTTTGAGAAACAAATTACAAACACAAGCGCTCACACTATAAACATACACACGCACATTCGACCTGGATGAGCTCCTTGGAGAGACTGAATTAAGACCCCTACGGTCATCTCACGTTTGATGGAGAGACTGAACTAAGGCCCCTACGGTCATCTCACGTTTGATGGGTATGCCATGGCACACCCAAAGAATATCGCTGAAGAGTCGGAAATAAATCCATAGAAATGTGATTACTGCGAACTGAGCCCCGGTAGACAGATTCCACCAGAAGATAGTTGCAGCAGTTGCCTAACCGCCTACAACTTGGACAGCACGGTCGAGTCCTTGCTACTGGAATGGCCACAGGAAGAAGAAGCCCCCGACAGCCCTGCACGCACATTGACCGCAAACCTCTCCATGGCGCGTGACGGCAGGCACATCGGCACGATGATCCCACCGCCTTTCATTGGAATGTGGAACGTGGCTAGCGTTGTCGTGGCCGGGCCACCGTACACCGGCTTGCCCCACCCAAGGTCCACCTCGTTCAGGTTCGACCTGGTCAGGTCCGTGACCAGGTACGTGCGCGCCATGGTGAACCGCGGCCGCCCGCGCAGCACTAGCGTGTCCGCCACAGACTGCGCGTAGTCTTGGGTCGTGACACCATGCGAAGTTGTTTGAGTTTTCGAATTTCTTTTTGCAGTTTCTGGAATTTTCTCGGTCAAAAAGGCCGGTAAATGGCTGGACGTGCCACAACTTTCATATGGTGTCGGAATTCGTTCAAACCTGGCATGGATGCCTACCATGGGCATGCACACCTTCTTGCAAAAGTTGGGTTCATTTCAAGAATGTCCAAAACTAAACCATTTTCAGCGAAGGCAATCCGGGTATGGCTATAAAGCTCCATTTGAAAGCATGTTGTGTCTGGATATCCTTGAAATGGCCCCAATTGTTTTCTTCATCGCCTTTTATTATCAACTCAAGGCACCATGCCAAACTCTTTGGGTTTTTGACAAGTTTTTATTTTTTGGAGTTTCCCCGATGGAAAAACACTGATAAATAGCCGGACGTGCCGCAACATACATACCATGCCGGAAGTTGTTCAAACCAGGCATGTATGCCTAACATGATCATGCCCACCTACTTGAAAAACTTGCTTCTATCCTGAGATTTCCAAAAATTAACATGTTCAACGGAGAGTGTTCGGGTAGGTCAAAAGAGTCCGTTTGGGAGCACCTCATTTCCCGACACACCTTAAATGACCATATTTTTTGATGAGCTTGTACGATCAATTAAAGACACCACGCCAAGTTATTTTAGTTTTTTTTATAAGTTTTGCATTTTCTGGAGTTTTCTCCATTAAAAAGGCTGATAATGGTCGGAGGGTCACAACTTGCATATGGCTTCGAACGTCATTCAAACCGGGCATTGATGCTTACCATGGGCATGCCCACCTGCTTGCAAATGTTGGGTTCATCGGGCATGCCCACCTGTTTGCAAATGTGTCCACAAAATAGACCATGTTCAACCGAGAGTGTTCGGGTTGGCCAAACGGGTTATTTGAAAGCACGTTGTTTTTTGACATCCGTCAAATGGCCCCATCGGGCGTCTGTTGGGCTGACCAAAGCATCCAAGGATTTGAAGAAAGTTTATCAATCTTTTCAAAAATTCTATGGGCTTCGTATAGGTGCTGGGTTTGAATCTCGCTGGGCATTCAAGTTTTGATGGTTCTATAGAAAAGGAAAAAATGTAATATGGGCCAGCCCAAGGTGGAGAGGGTGTGTGCGGGTGGTAAGTACGGTGACATACTTTTAAAAGACCATCCTATCTTTTATTATAAAGAGGTATGGAAAGATCACCTTCATTGATCTGTTTAGGGGGTTGTACCGAAGTAGAAGTGATGCGTTATTTACTTTGCGGCGTATGTCTCTCTTCCGTGCTTCATTTTTGGTAGAAAATTTCGTGTGTAATTCTTCTGCGTCTTTCCTATGTGCTCTCATGTCCATCAGAATTTCAGGACCAAAGAATAAAGAGCCCTTGAGATTTTTGAGGAATTGGCTTTGCCCAGGTATAAATCAAAATCACAGGATTACTTTTTTTGTTCGTCCACACACCTCATCCTTAGCTGCATTGTATTTGCAATTTTTATTAGGCAATTTCATTCCTTGACATGCTTGGATACACAATTTTTCTTCTAATAGCATATGTCACTTCCGGCCTAATGCATGTGTATATTGATAGAAATTTTGTAAAACTATTCGTCAGTCTTATTCGGTTTTATCATGTCCTTTTCGTTTTTCTTTAAAAAAATTGTTAGCACGATAAAGTTGACTTGTTACGCACATGACATAGTATGTTGCCTACAACCTTTATCGTTGTAGCCATAACATCCTTTTACTTTCTACCATACCATATCATTTTCTAGGCCTTTCTTTAACACTCATTTTATAGGTTTATTATGATCTACTTGTGTCTCTTTCTTTCCAAATGTGCCTTCCTTCTATGCGACGTTATTGATATGATATTAGAAATAAAGAGCACTATAGTGTGATTTGATCCTTTACTTTTTCATTTTGAGAAATTTTCACAAAGATTTTAATCTAAACAGTGGGGGCTTGTACTTGAAGACTTTTTTCTTTCTGCCTCCATCTTACCTTTGGTCGGTCGTATTATATTTGCAAATTCTATTAGTGATATGTCATTCTTAAAGGATCCTTGTACAAACTTTTACTATTTCGTCTGCTCCATCTTACCTTTGGTCAGTCGTATTATATTTGCAAATTCTATTAGTGATATGTCATTCTTAAAGGATGCTTGTACAAACTTTTACTATTTCGTCGGTTGTATGTATGTCGGTCGCAGATTCTGAAACATATTTTTTTTTCATTTGCTCGCCTAAGTTTCAATGTTTGAAACTTAACGAAGTTTTAAAAAGATCATCAAAACATGTTCGAAATGGGTCTTATTTGAAAGTCCTTGTCACAAACAACACGAATCTAAAAACAAGACTTAATTTAAACTTTTGGTTCAAAAAATATGAAAGTTATAAATTCGAAAGCCAAAACAAAAAGGCACGTGGGAGGGGTTCTGTTCCCCCGCGCTTGCGAGCCACCCATAACTTACTTGAACATAGAGTAGTGCTCGGTTGACGACAATAGCGGAGTTGCTCTCCGGCAAGCACAGGAGCTCGCCGGCGCAAGGAACGGGCGGGCAGAGCCTGTCGCCAAACTCGTCCAACACGACGTCTGCATCGGCCTCAACGAAGCACACCCCCTCACCGGTGCAGTCCACCACGAGCTTCCCGCCGGGCAGCTCGCGGAGCCGCCCGGCGATAGGGTAGTAGTAAACAAGCGCCGCGGCGAGACCGCCACGTATGACCCTGGCCGGGTCGGCGCGCGACCGTGACGGGCAGCCCCGGTAGAAGTAGATGACGGAGCGGTAGAACCGGAGGCTCTCCTGGTCGTCGAGGTCGGAGAGCCGCTTGAGCTCGCGCGGCGTCGGTCCGACCGGCTTGACTAGCTCGGGCTCGCCACGGCGCGCCACGAAAGCCAGGGACGAAGCTGCCATAGTAGAAGCACTAAATTACGTACTGGTTTAAGGCTGCTGCGCTTAGTTAGTGACTTAGTGTTGACCGTGGAAAATGGTGGGCACTCAATTCGACTCATATGCATCTACATAGGTACTAGCGTAGCGTATTATATAGGAGCAGGTGAATCAAGGGTTGGTCGAGTTACCCGTGGCTTGTAACCAAAACTTAAAAAAAGGGTTGGTCCAGTTTACAGATTTAAGGCGGCTAACACTAACAACCATACTAACTAATAACTCAGTAACAACCATTCAACAATTCATATTTTACGATAGGAAAAGACAAAAAAAAATGGTGAAGAAAGCTCACCTAGCTGTCGTTGCCGGAGGGGGAGACGGAAGCCGGTGGTGGAGGTCGTCGGCTAGAGTGGGCGCATGGACGATCAAGTAAGGCGTGTGTGACCACGATAGGGTGGAGGAGTCAGTGCGGTGGCGACATGGCTAGGGTTACAGTCGAGCCCGCCATCCACACGCGGGGGAGACGAAGGCGAACGCACAGGGGGCTAAGCAGAGTGTATTTTATTGCATACTCGAGTTAAATTTTGGTATTTAAAAAATAAAAAAAGACAATATATAGACGGAGTAGGCTGTTAGAGGGCGCTCATCTTATAGCGGGCCGCCAGCACGGTGGCGATGAGTAATTTACCATATGATTTTATTAACAGAAATACTAGATAAAACATGATTATTATAGTAGAGAAAGTCATGCAATCATATAGTGAGAAGGTAAATGGCATCTGCAAATATGAACTAGAACCAAACATATCTAGAGCAGACAGTAGAGCAAGCTATATATATGAGCTAGAACCTAACATATGTAGGGCAGACACTAGAGCAAGGACCTGTGGCAGAACCTCTAACAGAAAGAGCAGGAACACGTACGGGACAACAGCAGCAGCAAAAGCACTGTTCTTGGGGTCGACATCCTCACCAGCCATATCATCGAAGAGGTTGTCGACGTCGAGGAAGAAGCCGTTGTTGGGGAAGTGGTCGTCAGTGTCCGGAGCGTCCACGATGAACAGGTTAGTAGTCGCGCGGAGCGCTCCCCAAAAACCTTATCACCCTTCTTCCGTACAAGTCTCAAACTGGTGGGGTTTGGGAGGCCTACTGTCCCGACCTGCGGTGCACGCTGCAGGCGGGATGGGGAAGACCGTAGCAGCAGCTCAGAGATTGGAACTCGATGGCGAGAGGAAGAAGATGTTCTGGTGTGTCTGTCTGGGAGGAGCGACCTCTCTTTTATAGGCACAAGAGAAGGAGGTAAAAAGGCTGCGTCGGGAGCTGAAGAGAAAAAGGGAGACCAAACAAACAAACATCAGCCGAAGGCTGCAGCGTTCGTATTCAGTATCCACTATAGCAAAACTTTCCAGCTCCCGACTGACCTTTCATATACCCGTCGTGCGTGGCAAAAATTTAGACATCGGCTCAGCTCATTCCCGCAACCCGCGGCGCGTCATGACCAGGCGAGGCGAGGTGGGGCGTGGCGGGCAGCGGAGGAGGAGCGCGCGTGAATGTCCCTCTTGTTCTCATGATCATACATGTGAGAAAACAATCTCCCTTATAAGGAGGTTCAACTCTCACCAAACTAGCAATGTGGGACTAAACTTTTGTTCCACCTCTTGCCTTGCACGAATGGGCTGCGTGAGCCTCTAGGATTTACTAGGAATACTAAAAACTGCTATTGGGCTAGCCCAAAATAGACTAAATTCCAGCAATCCCCCATCAGATCCCGGAGGCACACAAAATTTGCCTTTGATTCCAAAACACTGTTTTATATACCGGTACAGCAATGGAGACTGTTAAGTTGAAGTTCCACCTAGAACTCTATGGTACACTACTAAGCAACTTGAATAGTGGACTTGGGCTTGACCTGCAAGTTTTCTACGAAACTAGCTTCACACAAAGCCTTGACCGATACTAGGCTACCGTGGGTCTTCCCCTCGGGTGGAGCTTATGCGTCATACTCCAAGACCTTTCATGAGTTTACTAGAGAGTACCCTACTCTCATAGATTGCGACATTTAACCATCAGACTCATATAGGTGTGTTCTTCAAAAGATGTTCTGCAGGACAACATCTCTGCTTAAATGAGCCACTTAGAACACATTAATATGTACATCAACCTGCCATGCAGATTAGGAGAGTATTGCATCTTCATGGAGTGGTATTGTTAATAGTAAGGATATTCTCCTCTCAGTTGACCAACAACCTGTTTTCCACATCTAATTCACGGGATCTCCGATCATATAGACTAGGTTACCACTGTGAACAACTCATATTGTGGGTCTCATACCCATCTCCTTCGATGCATTATCTATCACATTGCGTGATAGACACTTAGTAAAAGGATCTGCCAGATTTTCAGACGTTTGGATATAATCCAATGTAATTACTCCGGAGTTTTTCATTTTCCTGACAAGCTTTAACCTTCTCTGATCATGTCTTGATGACTTCATGTTGTCCTTTGAGCTGCTCACTTTTGTGATCACAGTTTTATTGTCGCAATTCATAAGAATACCCAGTACAGGTTTCTCAACAACCGGCAAGTCATTCAAGAGCCGGCGAAGCCAATCAGCTTCGACAGTAGCCGTATCTAGAGCTGTGAGTTCTGCTTCCATTGTGGACCTCGTTAAGATGGTCTGCTTGCAAAACTTCCAAGAAACAGTGCCAGCTCCATGAGTGAATACACATATCCGCTCGTGTCCTTTATCTCATCAGCATCAGAGATCCGGTTTGAGTCACTATACCCTTCCAGTACCGTTGTGTACCCAGTGTAGTGAATTCCATAACTCGCAGTGCCTTTCAAGTAATGCATAACTCTCTTTAGAGCTTTCCAATGCACATCTCCTGGTTTTGAGACAAACCGGCTCGGTTTGTTAACAGCAAAAGAGAGGTCAGGCATTGTAGCACTGGTTAAGTACATAAGTGAGCCAATAATCTGAGAATATTTCAACTGATCTCTAGCAATTCTTCGATCTCACTCCTAAATCCTTCATCTCAAAACAACGAGATAGGAAATCCTTGACCTCCTTCATAACATTCAGATTTGTTTCGAAAATCAGTATGGCATCAACATACAAGCAAAGGATAACTCCCTCGCCCCCACCATGGTGATAGTACACAAATTTCTCAGCTTCGTTTACAACAAAGTCTGCAACTGTTAAAATTCTTTCAAACTTCTCATGCCACTGCTTGGGTGCTTGCTTAAGTCCATACAAAGAATTTAGCAACTTGCACATTTTTCCTTCCTGACCATCTACTACAAACTCATCTGGTTGTTCCATATGAATTTCGTCGTCCAACTCTCCATTTAGGAAAGCAGTCTTGACATCCATTTCATAAACAAGAATACCATGTCAGGCAGCTAGTGAAAGTACTACTCGAATAGTGGTCAGTCGAGCCGCAGGTGAGTTAGTATCAAAGAAGTCTTCGCCTTCCTTTTTGGTATAACCATTAGCCACGAGCCGTGCCTTGTACTTCTCAATAGTACCATCAGGCTTAAGCTTCTTCTTGAATACCCATTTGCACCCTATAGGTTTGCACCCATCAAGATGATCAGTGATCTACAAAGTTTCATTTGCCAAGATGGAATCCATCTCATTACGGACCGCTTCTTTCTAGTAGTCAGCATCCTCAGATGCATAGGCCTCTGAAATAGAATTGGGAGTGTCATCTATGAGATACACAAGAAAATCATCACCAAAGGACTTTGCAGTGCTCTGTCTCTTACTCCTAGTAGGAACTTCATTGTTCTCCTCCACAGGATTTTCAAAGTGTTCCATCGAAATGGTTTGCTCAGTATTTGTAACTAATTCCTGATTCGAGGAACTAGCCATCTCCTGATTTGATGAGCTCGCCATATCCTTCATGGGAAAGATATCTTCAAAGAAAGTCGCATCATTCGACTCAATGATTGTACCGACATGCATGTCAGATACCTCAGATTTTACAACCAAGAATCCAAAACCAATGCTATGAAAAGCATATCCCAGGAAAACACAATCCACAGTTTTTTGGTCCAAGCTTACGTTTCTTTGGAATTGGCACATTGACTTTCGCCAAACAAACCCAGGTTCGTAGATAAGAGAGTTTTAACCTTTTCTTCTCCCATTCCTCAAATGGATTTATCTCTTTGTTCTTTGTGGGAACCCAGTTTAGGACATGACATGATGTCAATATCGCCTCCACCCACCATGCCTTGGAGAGACCCGATTTGTCTAACATGGCGTTAACCAAATCAGTTGGACTACGATTCTTTCTTTCAGCTACCCCATTTGACCGAGGTGAGTAGGGAGGCGTCCTCTCATGGATTATACCATGTTTCACACAAAAGGAATCAAATTCATTTGAGAAATACTCTCCACCGCGGTCGGACCTAAGCCTCTTGATCTTTCGATCAAGTTCGTCTTCCACTTTAGCTTTACAGATCTTGAAATAGTTCAAAGCCTCATCCTTAAATTTCAGAAGATACACATGGCAGTATCTAGTGGAGTCATCAATTAACGTCATGAAATATTTCTTTCACCTTTTTTCAAAATACCATTAATTTTCACATACATCTGAATGTATGAGCTCTAGTGGTGCAAGATTTCTCGTTTTCGCAGCCGTGTGAGACTTGCGAGGTTTCTTAGCTTGCACACAAACTTGACACTTAGATCCCTTGACAGTGGTCAAACTAGGGATTAAGTTGATTTTGGCTAGTCGCGACATGTAACCAAAGTTAACATGACAGAGACGCGAATGCCACACATTTGATTCAATATCAAGTTGCAAACATGATTAACAACTTTATTGCAAACATCAGACAAGGATAAACGAAACAGGCCTCCTGACTCATAGCCTTTACCAACAAAAGTTTCATACTTGGATATTACAAATTTATTCAACTCAAATACAAGCTTGTAGCCATCTCTACACAGAAGAGATCCGCTAACAAGATTTTTACTAACGAAGGGGACATAATGCACGTTCTTCAGCCGCACGATCTTCCCCGAAGTAAATTTCAGATCGACCATGCCAACACCACAAACAGAAACACTTGAACCGTTGCCCATCAACATGGTTGAAGTCCCTGCGGTCTGATAAGAAGAAAACATGGAAATATCACCGCATACATGCACATTAGCACCCGTGTAAATCAACCAATCAGGAGAATGACATACTGAAAGAATAGTTGGAAATATACCATACCCAGCATCCTTCATGTCAGTGTCTCCAATGATAACATTAGCGGTCTTGCCGCCTTTCCCAAGATGACGCTTGTCATAGCAATTAGGACAACTAGGAGTCCAATGATCAGGATCTCCGCACACATGACTGTTGGAAATATGCCCTAGAGGCAATAATAAATTGATTATTATTATATTTCCTTGTTCATGATAATCGTTTATTATCCATGCTAGAATTGTATTGATAGGAAACTCAGATACATGTGTGGATACATAGACAACACCATGTCCCTAGTAAGCCTCTAGTTGACTAGCTCGTTAATCAATAGATGGTTACGGTTTCCTGACCATGGACATTGGATGTCGTTGATAACGGGATCACATCATTAGGAGAATGATGTGATGGACAAGACCCAATCCTAAGCCTAGCACAAGATCATGTAGTTCGTATGCTAAAGCTTTTCTAATGTCAAGTATCATTTCCTTAGACCATGAGATTGTGCAACTCCCGGATACCGTAGGAGTGCTTTGGGTGTGCCAAATGTCACAACGTAACTGGGTGGCTATAAAGGTACACTACGGGTATCTCTGAAAGTGTCTGTTGGGTTGGCACGAATCGAGATTGGGATTTTGTCACTCCGTGTAAACGGAGAGGTATCTCTGGGCCCACTCGGTAGGACATCATCATAATGTGCACAATGTGACCAAGGGGTTGATCACGGGATGATGTGTTACGGAACGAGTAAAGAGACTTGCCGGTAACGAGATTGAACAAGGTATCGGTATACCGACGATCGAATCTCGGGCAAGTACCATACCGCTAGACAAAGGGAATTGTATACGGGATTGATTGAGTCCTTGACATCGTGGTTCATCCGATGAGATCATCGTGGAACATGTGGGAGCCAACATGGGTATCCAGATCCCGCTGTTGGTTATTGACCGGAGAACATCTCAGTCATGTCTGCATGTCTCCCGAACCCGTAGGGTCTACACACTTAAGGTTCGATGACGCTAGGGTTATAAAGGAAGCTTGTATGTGGTTACTGAATGTTGTTCGGAGTCCCGGATGAGATCCCGGACGTCACGAGGAGTTCCGGAATGGTCCGGAGGTAAAGATTTATATATAGGAAGTCCTGTTTCGGCCATCGGGACAAGTTTCGGGGTCATCGGTATTGTACCGGGACCACCGGAAGGGTCCCGGGGGCCCACCGGGTGGGGCCACCTGCCCCGGGGGGCCACATGGGCTGTAGGGGGTGCGCCTTGGCCTACATGGGCCAAGGGCACCAGCCCCTAGAGGCCCATGCGCCAAGATAAAGGAAAAAAAGGGAGAGTCCTAAAGGGGGAAGGCACCTCCGAGGTGCCTTGGGGAGGATGGACTCCTCCCCCCTCCTTAGCCGCACCCCTTTCTTGGAGTAGGGGGCAAGGCTGCGCCTCTCCCCTCTCCCCTGCCCCTATATATAGTGGAGGGGAGGGAGGGCATCTATACCTGAGCCCCTGGCACCTCCCTCCCTCCCGTGACACCTCCTCCTCTCCCGTAGGTGCTTGGCGAAGCCCTGCAGGATTGCCACGCTCCTCCATCACCACCACGCCGTTGTGCTGCTGCTGGATGGAGTCTTCCTCAACGTCTCCCTCTCTCCTTGCTGGATCAAGGCATGGGAGACATCGTCGAGCTGTACGTGTGTTGAACGCGGAGGTGCCGTCCGTTCGGCACTAGGATCATCGGTGATCTGAATCACGACGAGTACGACTCCATCAACCCCGTTCACTTGAACGCTTCCGCTTAGCGATCTACAAGGGTATGTAGATGCACTCTCCTTTCTACTCGTTGCTGGTCTCTCCATAGATAGATCTTGGTGTTACGTAGGAAAATTTTTGAATTTCTGCTACATTCACCAACAGTGGCATCATGAGCTAGGTCTATTGCGTAGATTCTTTGCACGAGTAGAACACAAAGTAGTTGTGGGCGTCGATATTGTTCAATATGCTTGCCGTTACTAGTCTTATCTTGATTCGGCGGCATCGTGGGATGAAGCGGCCCGGACCAACCTTACACGTACGCTTACGTGAGACCGGTTCCACCGACAAACATGCACTAGTTGCATAAGGTGGCTGGCGGGTGTCTGTCTCTCCCACTTTAGTCGGATCGGATTCGATGAAAAGGGTCCTTATGAAGGGTAAATAGCAATTGGCATATCACGTTGTGGTTCATGCGTAGGTAAGAAACGTTCTTGCTAGAAACCCATAGCAGCCACGTAAAACATGCAAACAACAATTAGAGGACGTCTAACTTGTTTTTGCAGGGTATGCTATGTGATGTGATATGGCCAAAAAAGGATGTGATGAATGATATATGTGATGTATGAGACTGATCATGTTCTTGTAATAGGAATCACGACTTGCATGTCGATGAGTATGACAACCGGCAGGAGCCATAGGAGTTGTCTTTATTTATTTGTGACCTGCGTGTCAACTTAAACGTCATGTAATTACTTTACTTTATTGCTAACCGTTAGCCATAGTAGTAGAAGTAATAGTTGGCGAGGCAACTTCATGAAGACACGATGATGGAGATCATGATGATGGAGATCATGGTGTCATGCCGGTGACGATGATGATCATGGAGCCCCGAAGATGGAGATCAAAAGGAGCAAAGTGATGATGGCCATATCATGTCACTATTTGATTGCATGTGATGTTTATCATGTTTATACATCTTATTTGCTTAGAACGACGGTAGTAAATAAGATGATCCCTTACAACAATTTCAAGAAGTGTTCTCCCCTAACTGTGCACCGTTGCGACAGTTCGCTGTTTCAAAACATCATGTGATGATCGGGTGTTTTATTCAGACGTTCAAATACAACGGGTGTTGACGAGCCTAGCATGTACAGACATGGCCTCGGAACACACGCGAAACACTTAGGGTTAACTTGACGAGCCTAGCATGTACAGACATGGCCTCGGAACACGGAGACCGAAAGGTCGAACATGAGTCGTATAGAAGATACGATCAACATGAAGATGTTCACCGATGATGACTAGTCCGTCTCACGTGATGATCGGACACGGCCTAGTTTGACTCGGATCATGTAATCACTTAGATGACTAGAGGGATGTCTATCTGAGTGGGAGTTCATAAGATGAACTTAATTATCCTGAACATAGTCAAAAGGGTTTTGCAAATTATGTCGTAGCTCACGCTATAGTTCTACTGTTTAGATATGTTCCTAGAGAAAATATGGTTGAAAGTTGATAGTACGATTATGCGGACAGTAGAAAGCTTATGTCCTTAATGCACCGCTCAGTGTGCTGAACCCCAAACATCGTCTGTGGATGTTGCGAACATCGGACATACACGTTTTGATAACTACGTGATAGTTCAGTTAAACGGTTTAGAGTTGAGGCACCAAAGACGTTTTTGAAACATCGCGAAACATATGAGATGTTTTGAGGGCTGAAATTGGGATTTCAGGCTCGTGCCCATGTCAAGAGGTATAAGACCTCCGATGACTTTCTTAACCTGCAAACTAAGGAGAAAAGCTCAATTGTTGAGCTTGTGCTCAGATTGTCTGAGTACAACAATCATTTGAATCGAGTGGGAGTTGATCTTCCAGATAAGACAGTGATGGTTCTCCAAAGTCATTGCCACCAAGCTGTTAGAGCTTCGTGATGAACTATAACATATCAGGGATAGATATGATGATCCTTGAGGTATTCGCAATGTTTGACACCGCGAAAGTAGAAATCAAGAAGGAGCATCAATTGTTGATGGTTGGTGAAACCACTAGTTTCAAGAAGGGCAAGGGCAAGAATGGATACTTCATGAAACGGCAAATCAGCTGCTGCTCTAGTGAAGAAACCCAAGGTAAAACCCAAACCCGAGACTAAGTGCTTCTGTAATAAGGGGAACAACCACTAGAGCAGAATTACCCTAGATACTTGGTAGATAAGAAGGCTGGCAAGGTCGATAGAAGTATATTGGATATACATTGTGTTAATGTGTACTTTGCTAGTACTCCTAGTAGCACCAGGGTATTAGATACCGGTTCGGTTGCTAAGTGTTAGTAACTCGAAATAAAAGCTACGGTATAAGCGGAGACTAGCTAAAAGTGAGCTGACGATATATGTTGGAAGTGTTTCCAAGTTTGATGTAATCAAACATCGCACGCTCCCTCTACCAAAGAGATTGGTGTTAAACCTAAATAATTGTTATTTGGTGTTTGCGTTGAGCATAGACATGATTGGATTACGTCTATCGCAATACGGTTATTCATTTGAGGAGAATAATGGTTACTCTGTTTATTTGAATAATACCTTCAATGGTCTTACACCTAAAATGAATGGTTTATTAAATCTCGATCGTAGTGATACACATGTTCATACCAAAAGATAGTAATGATAGTACCACCTACTTGTGGCACTGCCACGTAAGTCATATCGGTATAAAACGCATGAAGAAGCTCCATGTAGATGGATCGTTTGGACTCGCTTGATTTTGGATCACTTGAGATATGCAAATCATATCACATAGGCAAGATGACTGAAAAGCCTCGGTTTCAGTAAGATGGAACAAGATAGGAACTTGTTGGAAGTAATACATTTTGATGTGTACAGTCCAATGAGTGCTGAGGCATGTAGTGGATATTGTTATGTTCTTACTTCATAGATAATTTGAGTGGATGTTGAGTACATTTACTTGATGAATCATGAGTCTGAATTATTGAAAGGTTCAAGTAATTTCAGTGTGAAGTTGAAAGATCGTCGTGACAAGAGGATAAAAGATCTATGATATGATCATAGAGATGAATATCTGAATTACGAGTTTGGCACAGAATTAAGACATTGTGGAAATAGTTTCACAACTAATACCGCCTGGAACACCATAGTGTGATGGTGTGTCCGAACATCATAGTTGCACCCTATTGGATAAGGTGCGTACCATGATGTCTCTTATCGAATTACCACTATTGTCCATGGGTTAGGCATTAGAGACAACCACATTCACTTTAAATAGGGCACCACATAATTTCGTTGAGACGACACCGTATGAACTATGGTTTGGAGAAACCTAAGTTGCCGTTTCTTGAAAGTTTGGGGCTGCGACGCTTATGTGAAAAGGTTTCAGGTTGATAAGCTCGAACCCAAAGCAGATAAAATGCATCTTCATAGGACACCCAAAAACAGTTGGGTATACCTCCTAATTCAGATCCGAAAGCAATAGGGATTGTTTCTTGAATCGGGTCCTTTTTCGAGGAAAGGTTTCTCTCGAAAGAATTGAGTGGGAGGATGGTGGAGACTTGATGAGGTTATTGAACCATCACTTCAACCAGTGTGTAGTAGGGCACAGGAAGTTGTTCCTGTGGCACCTACACCAATTGAAGTAGAAGCTTATGATAGTGATCATGAAACTTCAGATCAAGTCACTCCCAAACCTCGTAGGGTGACAAGGATACGTACTACTTCAGAGTGGTACAGTAATCCTGCTTTGGAAGTCATGTTGCTAGACAACAATGAACCTACGAGCTATGGAGAAGCGATGGTGGGCCCGGATTCCGATAAATGGCTCAAGGCCATAAAACCCGAGAGAGGATCCATGTATGAAAACAAAGTGTAGACTTTGGAAGAACTACTTGATGGTCGTAAGGTTGTTAGGTACATATGGATTTTGAAAGGAAGACAGACAATGATGGTAAGTGTCACCATTGAGAAAGCTCGACTTGTCGTTAAGATGTTTTTCGACAAGTTCAAGGAGTTGACTACGATGAGACTTTCTCACTCGTAGCGATGCTAAGAGTATGTTGGAATTATATTAGCAATTACTGCATTATTTATGAAATCTTGCAGATAGGATGTCAAAACATTGTTTCCTCGACGATTCTTGAGGGAAGGTTGTATGTGATACAACCGGAAGATTTTGTCTATCCTGAAATATGCTAATAAGTATGCAAAGCTCCAGCAATCCTTCTGAGGACTGGAGTGAACATCTCGGAGTTGGAATGTATGCTTTGATGATGATCAAAGATTTTGGGTGTATACAAAGTTTATGAGAAACTTGTATTTCCAAAGAAGTGAGTGGGAGCACTATAGAATTTCTGATGAGTATATGTTGTTGACATATTAATGATCAGAAATGACGTAGAATTTCTGGAAAGCATATAGGGTTATTTGGAAAGTGTTTTCAATGGAAAACCTGGATTAAGCTACTTGAACATTGAGCATCAAGATCTATAAGGATAGATCAAAACGCTTAATAGTACTTTCAAATGAGCACATGCCTTGACGGGATCTTGAAGGTGTTCAAGATGGATCAGTCAAAGAAGGAGTTCTTGCCTGAGTTGTAAGGTATGAAGTTAAGACTTAAAGCTCGACCATGGCAGAATAGAGAGAAAGGAACGAAGGTCGTCCCCTATGCTTAAGACATAGGCTCTACAGTATGCTATGCTGTGTACCGCACCTGAAGTGTGCTTTACCATGAGTCAGTCAAGGGGTACAAGAGTGATCCAAGAATGGATCACAGGACAGCGGTCAAAGTTATCCTTAGTAACTAGTGGACTAAGGAATTTTCTCAATTATGGAGGTGGTAAAAGAGTTCGTCGTAAAGGGTTACGTCGATGCAAGCTTAACACCTATCCGGATAGCTCTGAGTAGAGATACCGGATACGTATAATGGAGCAACAATTTAGAATAGCTCCAAATAGAACAGTTATTTGGAATAGCTCCAAATAGAACGTGGTAGCTGCATCTAGAAGATGACATAAAGATTTGTAAAGCACACACGGATCTGAAAGGTTCAGACCCGTTGACTATAACCTCTCTCACAAGCATAACATGATCAAACCCAGAACTCATCGAGTGTTAATCATATGGTAAATGTGAACTAGATTATTGACTCTAGTAAACTCTTTGGGTGTTAGTCACATGGGGATGTGACCTTGAGTGTTAATCACATATCGATGTGAACTAGATTATTGACTCTAGTGCAAGTGGGAGACTGTTGGAAATATGCCCTAGAGGCAATAATAAATTGATTATTATTATATTTCCTTGTTCATGATAATCGTTTATTATCCATGCTAGAATTGTATTGATAGGAAACTCAGATACATGTGTGGATACATAGACAACACCATGTCCCTAGTAAGCCTCTAGTTGACTAGCTCGTTAATCAATAGATGGTTACGGTTTCCTGACCATGGACATTGGATGTCGTTGATAACGGGATCACATCATTAGGAGAATGATGTGATGGACAAGACCCAATCCTAAGACTAGCACAAAGATCGTATAGTTCGTTAGAGCTTTGCCAATGTCAAGTATCTCTTCCTTTGACCATGAGATCGTGTAACTCCTGGATACCGTAGGAATGCTTTGGGTGTATCAAACGTCACAACGTAACTGGGTGACTATAAAGGTGCACTACAGGTATCTCCGAAAGTATCTATTGTTTTATGCGGATCGAGACTGGGATTTGTCACTCCGTGTAAACGGAGAGGTATCTCTGGGCCCACTCGGTAGGACATCATCATAATGTGCACAATGTGACCAAGGGGTTGATCACGGGATGATGTGTTACGGAACGAGTAAAGAGACTTGCCGGTAACGAGATTGAACAAGGTATCGGTATACCGACGATCGAATCTCGGGCAAGTACCATACCGCTAGACAAAGGGAATTGTATACGGGATTGATTAAGTCCTTGACATCGTGGTTCATCCGATGAGATCATCGTGGAACATGTGGGAGCCAACATGGGTATCCAGATCCCGCTGTTGGTTATTGACCGGAGAACATCTCGGTCATGTCTGCATGTCTCCCGAACCCGTAGGGTCTACACACTTAAGGTTCGATGACGCTAGGGTTATAAAGGAAGCTTGTATGTGGTTACCGAATGTTGTTCGGAGTCCCGGATGAGATCCCGGACGTCACGAGGAGTTCCGGAATGGTCCGGAGGTAAAGATTTATATATAGGAAGTCCTGTTTCGGCCATCGGGACAAGTTTTGGGGTCATCGGTATTGTACCGGGACCACCGGAAGGGTCCCGGGGGCCCACCGGGTGGGGCCACCTGCCCCGGGGGGCCACATGGGCTGTAGGGGGTGCGCCTTGGCCTACATGGGCCAAGGGCACCAGCCCCTAGAGGCCCATGCGCCAAGATAAAGGAAAAAAAGGGAGAGTCCTAAAGGGGGAAGGCACCTCCGAGGTGCCTTGGGGAGGATGGACTCCTCCCCCCTCCTTAGCCTCACCCCTTTCTTGGAGTAGGGGGCAAGGCTGCGCCTCTCCCCTCTCCCCTGCCCCTATATATAGTGGAGGGGAGGGAGGGCATCTATACCTGAGCCCCTGGCGCCTCCCTCCCTCCCGTGACACCTCCTCCTCTCCCGTAGGTGCTTGGCGAAGCCCTGCAGGATTGCCACGCTCCTTCATCACCACCACGCCGTTGTGCTGCTGCTGGATGGAGTCTTCCTCAACCTCTCCCTCTCTCCTTGCTGGATCAAGGCGTGGGAGACATCGTCGAGCTGTACGTGTGTTGAACGCGGAGGTGCCGTCCGTTCTGCACTAGGATCATCGGTGATCTGAATCACGACGAGTACGACTCCATCAACCCCGTTCACTTGAACGCTTCCGCTTAGCGATCTACAAGGGTATGTAGACGCACTCTCCTTTCTACTCGTTGCTGGTCTCTCCATAGATAGATCTTGGTGTTACGTAGGAAAATTTTTGAATTTCTGCTACATTCACCAACAATGACAAACTCCTTTCTTCTTGTCATTCTTCTTCTTGAATTTGGTGTGCTGTACAGCCTTGTTCTTCCCATCAAACTTTGCTTTACCATCAAATTTGCCCATGTTCTTGAACTTGTGGGTCTGGAAGTTTTTCTTCTAGACCAGATTGTCACTAGATCCTCCCTCAATACCTCGAGCACGATTGTCCTTTGCTCTCGCATTTTCTTCCACATCAAGAGTACGAATGAGATCCGGAATGGAAAACTCCTGCATCTTATGCTTCAGTAAGGTAGCAAAGTTCCTCCACGAAGGAAGAAGCTTAGTGATGATGCCTTCGGCAAAAAACTTGTCCGGTAGCATACAATTGAAGTTCTCAAATTCTCTAGCAAATGACTGTATCTCGTGAGCTTGCTCAACCACAGAGCGCTCTTCAGTCATCCTGTAGTTATAGAATTGTTCCATGATGTACAACTCAGTGCCAGCATCTGAGACCCCAAACATGGCCTCGAGTGCATCCCACATATCTTTTCCATTATCAATTGACACATAAGCATCAACTATGTTCTCACCAAGAACACTCAAGAGAGCAGCCTTAAACAAGGTATCCATTTTCTGGAAAGCTTGTTCCTAATGAGTATCATAATCTCCTTCAGGTTTGCCAAGAGTGGCGTCATAGCAATTCATGGTTTGAAACAATAAGACTGCTCTCACGCGCCACCTCTTATAGTGGATACCCTCAAACATAGGAGGTCTCATGGAAGCGGCAAAACCACTCAGGGTAAATTTCCTATAATAAGGTTTTTGGAATGTTGGAAATATGAGCAATTTACCATATGATTTTATTAACAGAAATACTAGATAAAACATGACTATTATAGCAGAGAAACAAGTCATGCAATCTGATAGTGAGAAGGTAAATGGCATCTGCAAATATGAACTAGAACCAAACATATCTAGAGCAAACAGTAGAGCAAGCTGCATATATGAACTAGAAACCTAACATATGTAGGGCAGACACTAGAGCAAGGAACTATGGCAGAACCTCTAACAGAAAAAGCAGGAACACGTACGAACAGCAGAAGTAGAAGCATTGTTCTTGGAGTCAACATCCTCGCCAGCCATATCGTTAGAGAGGTTGTCGACTTCGGGGAAGAAGTCGTCGTTGAGGAAGTGGTCGTCGTTGTCCGGAGCGTCCGTGATGAACAAGTCAGTAGTCACGCGGAGCCAAGTGCTATTGGGCTAGCCCAAAATAGGCTAAATTCCAGCATTTCGACCAACAATGCTTATAAGCCAAGTGCTTTTTCTTTTGCACAATATGCTGAGTTCTTTGTGTATGCTGTGCGGCTTTTTACTATGTACTCGGCTTATAGGGAACTAAGCCGAAGAATCTGCGGTTGTCGTGTGTTTTTTGAGAGGGCACTCAGCTTACACTTGTATAAATCATGTACCTGAAAAATAACATTGAACTAAAAAAGCATTAAGTAACGTGTGTTTTTCTACCAGTGACGACTGGATTAGCAGACGGCCCACAAATGATTAGCAGACAGCAACCTGCCATAGTCTCCGCTCTCTTGTCTCAGAACAATAGTATAATTACTAATGTTAACTACTTGGCCCATATGTAGATGCATGCAAAGACTAACATAGCCGCCACAATTTGTTTTCATGGAATTGTAATTTGGAAGATTACCAACGCCAATCATGCATGGTGCTAGGTTTTTTTTTTTTGAAAAGGAGAATGACTCTTCGGCCTCTGTATCAGGCGATGCACACAGCCATTTTTATTAATCATGTCCCTAAGTGACATTGGATTCATATAAGTTTTGCGGCTATTCTTTGACTGATGGCCTATAACTTGACGTACTCTAACTTTGCTATAGTCTCTCTTTCTCGTATCTCAGCGCCATACCGTCGACTATAGCGTCAAACACCGGCCGCACCCTTTGAAGCCATGAGCATGGAGAGCGTCCTCCCTCAGCCTGGACGGCACGAGCGGGCTTTCCGGCCCGCTCGTGGCCTGTTTAGGACCGGCCCGTACGGTCCAGGCCCGACAGAAAAACTAGCCGGTCCGAGCCCAGAAAAGGAGACCGAAATTTTTTCGGTCCGGTCCGGTCTTTATCCGGGCCGACCGAGCGGACCGCAGGCGGCAAGGCCCATCAAGTGTACAGATCAAGCCATCGAGGCCCACCCCGAGCCGAGCGACCCCCTCCCCTCGTTCCATTCCGCCCTGGCTCGATTCCTTCTGCGTTCTGCCCCCTCCAGCGCCTCCTCCTCTGTTCCTCTATCCCTAACCCTAACCCAGGCGACGGCGCCGTTGCCCGCGGCTCTCCCTTCACCGACGGCGCCATCTGGTCCGAGTCCGAGCTGGAGGAGCACGTGTACGTCGGGGAGGCAGCAAGGCCAGCACGCCGTCGGTCCGTCCTTCCCTGGTTCCTCACCGAGCGCCACGAAGAGGAAAAGGTAGCCTCCTGAGATCTATGTTCTTAAGTTTTTCATACTCCCAAGCCCCAATCCCGATTGGTATCTTCCTCTAATCTACGTCACAGAGTAGATGTTGTAGTTTAGTGAGCTGAACAATCTTGCTGGCAAGTCTTTGATTTGATGAGGAGATAATGGTGAAGGAGAAGGGGGATTATGTGCTGTTTTATTTGTACATAATGGTCAGGAGATAGTTGTGTTTATTTGCACTAGTAGTAGATGATTTGGTCAGGAGATAATGGTGAAGGAGAAGGGGAATGAGAGGGGGATTTTGTGCTGTTTTTTTGTAGATAATGGCAGGAGATAAATTATGTTTATTTGCACTAGTAGTAGATGATTTGGTCAGGAGATAATGGTGAAGGAGAAGGGGAATGAGAGGGGGATTATGTGCTGTTTTTTATAGATAATGGTCAGGAGATAATTATGTTTATTTGCACTAGTACTAGATGATTTTCTATGCTACAAAAAGAAGAAGATGGATTTTTTGCGCTTGATTAATGTACTGACTGCAGATATTATGTGTTGTTTTTTGTAGATAATGGTGAAGGAGAAGGGGAATGAGAAGGGAAAGGGTGCTAGTAAGGAGAATGCGAAGGCGAAGGCAAAGGAGAAAAGCGTGAATTACCTAATTAGGCAAGATTCGGCGCTGCCTCCGCCGGTTCTGAGGAAGAAGAGGAAGCCTAAGGTGCAGATTAGGAAGGCGGAAGACTTTCCCAATGCCCCAATGGGAGAGTTGATTTGTAGGTTAAAAAAACACCATCCACCTCCGAGGCGTCTCCCCGACCGCACCGGTGCCGGCGTGCGTGCCGCGGAAGCCGCTGCCTCTACTATTGTAAGATTGCTTTACTTGATGCTTGATGTAGCCATATTTCCATATAACCATATAGGTGATGCTTGATGCTTATTTGTGTGCTCATGTGTGTTAGGTGGTAGATGACGAGGAGAAGGAGGATGAGGACGAGGAGGAGGACGAGGACGAGGACGTGGACATGGATGAGGATGAGGACAAGGACAAGGACAAGGACGATGAGGAATATGAGGAGCAAAATCTGTTTATAGTCCCACCACAACCGAGTGCTGATATGTCGGATGATGATACATCAGAAGGGTATAAGGAATCAGCTGATGAACTAGAAGGTGACACTATGTCCGAGGAATCACTTGTGCATGTTGTATCTAGTGAGGAGGAGGCAAGAGAAAGGAAAAAGAACAAGAGGCGAAGAGCCAATGCTCCTGTTAGGATGTCATCGGATGTTTGGGCCCATTTTCACAAGATCAAAGAGCCATCGACGGAGCATCCGGGAGAGATTGTGTTGAAGGCTGTTTGTAATTATTGTCCCAAAAAGAGGTATGCGTATACGCAAGGTGGCAGCACCTCAACTATTGGAAGGCATATTTTAAAATGTGAAGGTTTAAGGAACAAGATCGCTAGGAAGGCCATCCAAACAACTCTTGAACTGCGCAAAATCAATGATCCAACAAGTGCTGCAACAATGCACCCCTCTATTGAGTACAACCAAGGAATCGTCAAGGAGCTTATTGCTAAGATGATATGTGTGCATGAGTATTCATTTAGAATGGTTGAACATGAGTGGTTCAACATTCTGATGAAGTGCATGAATCCAAATTATAAACCCATTGGAAGGAAGGCAATACGAGCCGAGTGCATGAGGGTTTACAAGAACGAAAAAGAGGTGCTGAAATCTCTCCTAAAGGGTGTGAGCTCCATATGTCTAACTACAGATTTGTGGACAAGCAACCAAACCTTATCTTACATGTGTGTGGTTGCACACTATATAGATGGGAATTGGAACTTACAAACCCGTGTGCTTGCTTTCATAGAGTTGGATCCTCCTCACTCTGGAAATGTCATTGCGGATGCTCTCTATGCGGTTGTGCTAGAATGGAATATTGAGACCAAAATTATGTCCGTCACACTTGACAACGCTTCAAACAATGATGGTGCGGTCGATGCTTTGAAGGCCAAGTTCTTGTTCCGGAGAGGTATAATTCTATCCTTGCTGAATATGCTTGCTGTTTTTGCTCATATGCTTGCTGTTTTTGGTCATATGCTTGCTGAATATGCTATTTTGTGCTCATATGCTTGCTGTTTTTGGTCATATGCTTGCTGAATATGCTTGCTCATATGCTGTTTTGTGCTCATATGCTATTTTGTGCTCATATGCTTGTTGAATATGCTATTTTGTGCTCATATGCTTGCTGAATATGCTATTTTGTGCTCATATGCTTGCTGTTTTTGGTCATATGCTTGCTGAATATGCTTGCTCTTTGAGCTCATATGTTTGATGTTTGTGCTCACATGCTTGCTATTTTTGCTCATATGCTTGTTGCTATGCTCATATAGAAGCTCTTTTGTAGGTAAGGACTTCGAAGGCCAATATTTTCATATCCGTTGTTGTGCACACATCCTCAACTTGGTCGTGCAAGATGGGACAGCGATCTTAGATAATTTGATAAACAGCTTGAGAGAGACGGTGAAGTACTTCAAGAGGTCACCTTCTCGTCTCCATGCTTTTGTTGCCACTTGCAAAAGCTTGGGTGTCAAAGTTGGTAATCATTTACACTTGGATTGTAAAACAAGGTGGAGTTCAACCTTTAAGATGATTAGCACTGCCCGTGGATATAAGGAAGCCTTGACCTCTCATGCTGGTTCAAATGCCAACTATGCTTGGGCGCCGACAAACGCAGAGTGGGACATGTATGACCTTATCTTTCCATTACTTGAGAGTTTGGCTGAGGTGACAAAAGCATTTTCAGGAAGCTTATATCCTACTTCGAACATCTTCTACCCATACATTGTTGGTATCAAGCTTGCAATCAAACATGCAATGGCTAGTGACAGTGACCACTACAAGGAAATGGGTGAAGCAATGTTGGAGAAGTTTGACAAATATTGGGAAGAAAAGAACAATGCCATGGTGATCGCAACCATCTTTGATCCTAGGTACACATGCTTGCTGTTTTTACTCCCGTGGTTGCTGTTTTTTTACTCATATGCTTTCTAATTCACTCCAATGCTATCATCTTTGATCCTAGGTACAAGATGGGTTACATAGAGTGGGCCTTTGGAGAACTATATGGAGAAGGAAGTACGAGGTTTAGGACTGAGATCAAAACTGTGGAGAAAGAGTTGGCAGCCTTGTATGACAAATGTGTTGCTCAAAATAAGCGAGCTGGAAATGGAGAAAGCTCATCTTCCTCTACAAACATTCCTAGTATCCCGGTTCAAGCTGGGTACGAGGCCTTCTTATCGTCCCGTTCAACAAGAATATCAAAGAGTGAGTTGAGGAACTACTTAGAGGATGCGGTTGCCCCTCGCGACAAGGCTCTTGATCTTCTTGGTTGGTGGAAAGAGAATGCTCCAAGGTACCCAATGTTGGCCAAGGTAGCCAAGAGGTTCATTACTATCCCGGCTACCTCCGTGTCTTCGGAATCTACCTTCAGCACGACCGGAAGGATTTTAGGTATGTCAACTCATACTATTGAACTTTGGATATAAACTTGTCAACTTCTCATCCTCACTCTAGTTTGTCAACTTGTGTCGTATTAGATCACTATAGGAGTTCGTTAAAACCGGTTATGGTGGAGGCATTAGTTTGTGGTGCAAGTTATATCAAGGGTGCTCATGTTGACTTGAATCTGGTGGTATGTTTGCCATCTTTTCCTTACCTTTGCTTTATTTCTTTTTTGGTCTTGTTGTATGTGATGTGAGCATTTGTCTAACTTCCACACTTGTAGCCGAGGGATGAGAATGAAGAGGATGATGTTGAGAACATCAAGTTACCCACTGTGGTGGAGGAGATCAACGATTGGTAACTATTCTTCCTACATGTTTCACTTGTCATACGATACCAAATATTATTTATGTGAATGTTGCTTATCTTACTTGTAGACATTCATCATGTGGATGTTGATCTTGCTATTTTGGAGATGAATGTCAAAGTGATCTTTCTCATGTGAAGGCTACTTTTACATTTCTGTTATGTTTGTCATGAACTATGAATTGTCACTGCTAGCTTGGAGATGAACCTCTCATTTGTGTTATGTTCAACTTGTCAATTGCCATGGACTTGGAATTGTTAGAGCAAGTTTGTAATCGTGTCGTTCAATGATGATAAGACCTTATGTTTGTGGATGTGATATTGTGCTTAACCTGATTTGTGCCATCTTTCATGTCAAAATCAGTTTGTGGATGTCCAAAAAACAAAGGAAATGCTGTCCAAATTTAGTTATTCTTGCTGTCCAAAATTAGTCATGTGCTTGCTGTCCAATTAGTTGTTTGTGGCTGTGATATTCCTGTTGTTTCGGTCCAAAATTATGTGAAGAAACTTATCTGAAAACTGTAGTGATCAATGTTTGTGCATTTGATTTTTGTGATATTGTTCCTCTCAAAATCATTTGTTTTGATGTCCAAAATACAAATAAAATGTTGTTCAAATTTAGTTATGACATACTAGTCATTATAAGAAACAGAGCACTCACTAAATTTGGACAGCCTAAATTGTGGCCAAAAAGCGCAACAGGGCACTGCTAAATAATGGCCAAAACGCTTAATAAAGCACTCACAGGGACAGCTACAGTCTAAATACGTCCAAACAGCCTAAACAGTGGCCAACAAAGCACTCCCAGGCTGTTAAATCGAGTCCCAGCCATCGGTCCCGTTCGGTCCAGTCGGGCTGACCGAGCTTTGCTCCTCTCGGTCCGGTCCTAGAAATTTGGCTCGCTGGCCACCTCGGTCCGGTCCGGACCGGACCGGCCGCGGCCGGTCCAAAGGCTGGCTCGATCAAAGCCCGGACCGGACCGGACCGCGTCCACCCTGAGTCCTCCCCATGAGCGGTGGCGATGGCGAAAGCAGCTACGCCGCCAACTCCAGACTTCAAGTTTGTCCTTCTGCGCTTTCCATCATCGCCTCTATCATCAAAGAATAATTATCAACAATTAACACACTCCTGCAAACAAAGACGTACGCTGTTGCAATTTTCAGTAGCTTATATCCTTTTGCATGGATTAAATTTACCGTAGGAGAAGGCCATACTCAAGTCAAGGCCGCAGCTTCATGATGCCGTGGAGGCAGCGCACGCCTTGTTGCTCCCCTCCGGGTCGGGCAAGGGCACGACGATGGTGGTGGCCGACCTCGGCTGCTCGTCGGGGCCCAACACACTGCTGGTCGTCTCTGAGGTGCTCGGCGCGTTTGCCAGCCGCTGCGAGAAGAAGCCGGTGCACGTCCAGTTCTTCCTGAACGACCTCCCCAGCAACGACTTCAACCTCGTATTCCGGTCCCTGGAGCTCTTCACCAAGGGCAAGGGAGCAACCTGGCCTCCCTACTACATTGCCGGGTTGCCAGGCTCCTTCTACGCAAGACTCTTCCCTGACCGGTCCGTCCACCTCTTCTACTCCTACTGCCTCATGATACGCTCTAAGGTGCCCGCGGATCTCGTTAGCGGCGCGATCCTGAACCAAGGCAACATATACATCTGGGAGACAACGCCGCCGTCAGTGGTGAAGCTGTACCAGGAGCAGTTCCTCGAGGACATGTCGCTGTTCCTCAAGCTACGCCACACTGAGCTCGTGGCCAGCGGCCAGATGGTTCTGACATTCCTGGGCAGGAAGAACAGTGACGTTCTGCGCGGCGAGATGAGCTACATCTGGGGGCTCTTCTCCCAAGCTCTCCAGTCCCTAGTTCAACAGGTACTCCCTTTGTTTTCTTTTTAGTCTGTATATAAGGCGTGGTCAAAGTGAAAATTTGTAAACTTTGACGAACTTTATAGAAAAAAAAATCAACATTCACACAATTAAACCAATATTTTTAGATACATCATGAATTTAACTTTCATGGCTTATAGCTTTAGTATTGTGTATGTTGATATCTTTTGAAATGTGGTCAAACTTTGCATAGTTTGACTTTGACTAAATTTTATATGCGGACTAAAAATAAACGGAGGGAGTACGTGTGTTACATATAACTGAATTGAACTTGGCTTTTCCTGATGCGATGCATATATGGGCAGGGCCGTGTGGAGAAGGAGAAGATGGATTCCTTCAACCTGCCGCTGTACGCGCCTTCCATTGACGAAGTCGGGGCAGTAATCGAGCAGAGCGGACTGTTCGACGTCAACCATATCCAGCTCTTCGAGCCCAACTGGGATCCTCAGGATGACTCGGACGGCGATGTGGTGCTTGACAGCGCCGAGAGCGGCGTGAACGTCGCCAGGACTGCGCGGGCCATCATCGGGCCCATGCTTGTGCGTCATTTCGGAGAGCATGTAATGGACGGTCTCTTTGAGATGTACGCACGGAATGTCGCGAACCACCTCGAGAAAGTGAAGACCAAATACGCCGTCATCCTCCTCTCCTTGAAGGCAAGGGACGCTGAGAACTAAGAGTGACCCAATGTCGGACTGTTATCTCCTTTGAGGGAGTATTTAACCAAAAACTACCACAATTGACGGAAACGTGACGAAAAACTACCACTTTACGTTTTTGTACGAAAAACTATCAAATTTGGACTAAACCGTGGCAAAAAACTACCAACTCGTGAAATCGCTCGCTTCGCCCGCGCTAACCCCGAATCTGACCGGTTGGGCCCGCGAATCAGGCGCCATGTTGGCTAACGGTCGCCCGCCGCGCGTAAATGGCCGTTAACGGCCCGTCCGCTGTCGGAACGGCGCCTGTCGGTGCGGTGCGGGTCAAATCTGATCCGTTCCCCTCTCGATTCACTCTCTCCCTCCTCTCCCTCTCTCTGACCTAGGTGGCGGCCGCCATGTCCTCGTTGATTCCGGAGGGCGGCAGCACTGGCGGCGGCGACGTTGGCGGCGGCGACGCTGGCGGCGAGACAAGTTTGGACGCTGCTGCCTCGCCCGCGGCTCCACCGATGGCCAGCGGCTCAGTCGATAATTGGTTGGGGAGCACCAGTTTCTCGATGCAGGCCGGCTCGCAGCAGCCGGAGGCACCGCTCTCCCAGTCATCGCCAATGGGTCGCAGGTATGCAAGTATCATCTGCTGGGCTTTTGGTTAGCTGCTTCAACATTGCAAATTAGTAAGATGTGTTTGTTTCTGTTAGTTGGACATGTGTAGTAAACTGGAGTCAGTAAACTGTATAGCTCAGTCAATTTCAATTCAATTCATGAGCACTTATTTGTGCAGTTTGGCTGACCAGAAGTGGGATATATGGTTTCATTTAGAAGGAAGAAACCCTGTGAAAAGGGGTATATTTGAGTCAGATATTTCTTTGCTTACTCTACAATCACTCATTGCTAGTGAAGGGTATGGGGACAGTGATTACATGTACTATGTGAAGGAGGAGGAAATTGGATCTGACAGAGTAAAGTATTTAGGTAATGAAGCTAGTGTTCATGAAATGTTGGACTTTTTTCATCATGTCAAGCTAGTCAACATAAGGGTTGTGAGAAATGTTGAACCTGGAATTAGTACACATGCTAATGAGAATTACATGAACACTCAAGAGAGCTGCTGTGTGAAAAAGGTTGTGGAGCAATCTGAGCTTCAGAATCAGATAGATGATAGAAAGGCTCAGCTTGAGAGGAGCAGGATTCAAAGAGAGGCAGATTTGAACCACTTTGAAGGAGACACTGAAGTGTCTGAATTTTGTTCTGAGGATTCAGTTCATTCAGATGGGAGTGCTGAAGCTGTTCAACCAATGGAAATAGTGTGCGTCTCTGAAGAGGATACAACATTGCAAACTACTGCTATTGTGAAACATGTGAAGAATCCTGGTCCAACTAGCAGATGTCACAAAGAGGTAGAGAAAAAACGTTTTGAAGATTGGTTTCCTGAAGCAGATGAGTTTTGTTTTGCTGGTGATGCAGGCATAAGTGATGAGGAAGAAGTAGATGATGTTGAACTACCATACCTCATGAAGAAGCCAAACAAGAATTATTGTTTGGTGTTCACAAAGAGAGCATGGATGTGAGGTCTTTTCACTACCACAGGAACACTCCAACAAGAATTATTGTTTGGTGTTCACAAAGAGAGCATGGATGTAAATTTTACATGTGTGCCTCTAGGATAGCTCATGAAAGAACATTTTGCATTAAGAAGTGTAACATGGAGCACACTTGTCCAGCATCAGCAGAGAACACAAAGGTTACTACTAAGTGGCTTTCCAAAGAAGTTGAGCCATCTCTTAGAGCAGATCCTAGAGCACCTGTGGATTCACTTATTAAAAACAGCAAAGTCAAGTTTTCAGTTGATGTATCAAAGAGTGTGGCCTATAGGGCAAGGAGGAAGGCTATGAAGGTTGTACAAGGTGACCAGAAGGAGCAGTACTATAGGCTGAGGGACTACCTACAAGCAGTTCTTGACACAAACCCTGGTAGCAGGTGTGTAGTTACAACATTTGAGGACCCAGAAAACCCTGCCCCAACACCTAGATTTAAGTACATGTTCTACTACTTGCATGCATCAAAGCAAGGATTTCTTAATGGTTGCAGGCCCTTTATAGGTAAATCTATAACTGCAATTTGTTCAAAATATCTTGTTGTAAATATATGGTAGCTAATTTGGGTATGGATGCAGGGCTTGATGGTTGCTTCATCAAGCTAACCACTGGACAGCAAATACTTGCAGCCACAGGAAGAGATGGCAATAACAACATCTACCCCATAGCCTTTGGTGTGGTTGATAAGGAAGATTCAGATAGTTGGACATGTTTCCTAACCCAGCTAAGATGTTGCATTGGAAGTGGTAGCAAATTTGGAACCTACACCATTATTTCTGACAGGCAAAAGGTATGCACCCTATCTTAGCCACTAGTTCAGATATATATTGTTATTAGTAGCTTTATTTCCTTTTGTTCATGACCATGGTTATATATTTACAATCAGGGTCTTCTTAAGGCTATAAATGAGGTGTTCCCTGATTCCCCTCAGAGATACTGCCTCAGGCACATATATGCAAATTTTCAGTCAGCTGGTTTCAGAGGAGCAGAACTAAAGAAGCTAGTAGATCAGGCTAGCTACTCATTCACCAAACATGGCCATGAATTGGCAATGGCAGAGCTTAAAGCAGAGTGTGAGGATGCCTGGAAGTGTCTTAAAAAAATTCCAAAGGAGACTTGGTGTAGGTCTGCAATGGATTACAATTGCAAAACTGATCTTGTTGTGAACAACCTTAGTGAGGTTTTCAACAAAATGATCCTTGATGTTAGGGCCAAACCAATTAGGACTATGTTTGAAGGAATTAGGACTAAGCAGATGATCAAAAGGCAGAAGACTAGGGAAAAAACAGAGAACAGCAGGTGGATGATCACACCCAACTATTCAGAGAAATTAGAGGAGAATAAGAAGTATGCCAAATTTTGTGATGCATATAAGGCAGGTCCTGACATTTGGCAAGTTAATAGTAAGGAAAATCAGTACTGTGTGAACCTAGCTACTCAATCATGTGACTGCAGGAGGTGGGACATGACAGGTGTGACATGCAGTCATGCAATAGCAGCAATGAGCAAGATTCACATGCACCCAGAGGACTATGTGCATGAATTTTTCAAAAAAGCACTATATATTGAAGCATACAAAGACATAGTGTACCCTGTCCCTGGTCCTGAATTCTGGCCTGACACCCATACTCCTGATATTGAGCCCCCAGTGTTCAAAGAAAAAGCAGGCAAAAAACAGACAGCTAGGAGAAAGGGGCAGTTTGAGGTGCCTGCTCCAAAGGACACAAGCAGGATGGGAACAATTACATGCAGCAATTGTGGTCTACAAGGCCACAGATATACTAATTGTGGGAAAGCTCTAAAACCTAGTCTTGAGATGAGAAAGAACTTACACCAGGTCATTCAAAAATGATGCATTCTTTGTTTACTTTTTTTAGTTCCGGTATATTTACTAACTGATTTAATTTTGTCATGCAGGAGAATAGAGAAATTTTTAGTTCTAGTGCTACACATCCACCTCCACAACCACCACCTCAACACCAAACTACACAGATGCCAGCATCATCAGCTCCACCTCCTAAAGCAAATAAGAGAGGTTCAACATCAACAGTTTCAGCAGGAGCAGCCAGGTCTTCACCAGCACCTGCAACAGGATCTGCATCAACAAGAGCTGCAAGAACAAGAGGATCAGCATCTACAAGAACATTCAATGCACCAAGAACATCCACTGGAGAACCAGGGATATTGGCAGGCAAGAGGAAGAGGAAACCTCCTAGCAAGTTTGCATCCTATTTCAATGCTAGTGGAAACTATTGAGTGTATGCTACTTATTTGTGTTCTGCTACTAAGTTTGTGTTCTGCTACTAAATGTGTGTTGTGCTACTAATTTCTGGACAATGTGACATGTGAACTTATTTGTGCCCAATACAAATGGGCTAAGTGCTACTGAGTTGTTTTGATTTGTTTTTTTGTTTTACTTTGCCATTTCTACAGTACAGAACTTATTGCCAAATTCATTGTACGAAAAAAAATCTGCACAAAAAAAGTCTGGCCTGGGGCTCGAACCCAGGACCAGTTGGTTGTAATTATGCGTTCAATACCAATGGGCTAGTGCTGGTGATTTGTTTGACTAGTATCGGCCAAACTTATTATATGTTGTTAGCCACGTCCTCTTTTCAGCGTGCGTAGCAGCCGGCAGCGTGGACCAGTCGTTTCGGATTCTACTACTTTATTACGTGTCCACCCACCACGCCCTCTCCTCACTCGCCCACTCGTCGGTCGCACCGCCCACTCCACTTCCCCCTCTCTCCTGTCGAAATCACCGCCGACAACCACCGCCACCGCCGTCGCCATGGAATGGCAGCTCGCCATCGAAGCTCTCGGCGGCAAGAACAAGGAGATCCGGGCGCAGTACAGGGAGATCGCGCGCTGGTTCCCCAGTATGGCGATGCTCAGGAACCACGCCCGCGGCCTCGTGAAGGTGATGACGGCTGATGAAAAGCAGCGCGCCTTCCACTCTGCCGGCCGCACCATCCCGGCGCCGACCATTCTTCTCTGGGCGATGCGCGAGGTGCAGCGCTCCCCCGACCCCAGGCAGCGCGCCAGATGGTGGATGTACCGCTCATCCACCACGCCACCGGCCGCCGCGGACGACGTCACCGAAGCCGTCCTCGCTGTCCCAGCCCCAATCAACAACGCCCTCTGGCGCAATCCATGGGTCCTTGGGCCCTCTGACGACTCTGAGGGCGAGTCTTCTGACGACGAGTCCACTGACGACGAGTCCAGTGACGAGCCCTCTGACGACTCTGACGACGAGGTGGATGAGGTAGTCGTCCTCTCCGACGACGAGCCTGAACTGCAGATGCTGGCTCCCGTCCTCGACGCCGTGGAGGGGGATAGGAACCGCCCAATCCATGTGGATGCGCTGCCAGAGGTGGACGATCTCCCAGACGGCGTCGTCGTGAAGCAAGAACAAGATGGCGGTGAGAATGATGTGCTGGAGCCGGCGCCGAGCAAGAAGAAGAGGGCGGCCGTGACTGCGGTGCGCCACTCGCACCGCCTGAAGATGCTGAAGAAGGAGGAGTGAACTGCTGCACTAATATTTAGTTTCGTCAGTCCTGAACTTTCTTAAGTGCAGTAAGTTCCTAGGTTCAGTTTCATCAGGCACTATCTACTAGTAGTTCATCTTTATGTCAGGCACTATCTAATAGTAGTTGCTATCTATGTCAGGCACTATCTAATAGTAGTTGCTATCTATGTCAGACTATCTATGTTAAGTTATTTGTCAGACTATCTAAGCTAATTGCTATATATGTTAGTTGCTACTTCCAACTATGTCAGTATTGTCAGTTATCACACATGATATAAGCAGAGTAAAACAACCTCATCATAGATAAAACATTCTTACTTACTTAACTTAGCATGAGTACTTAGCATAGTAGGTCTTAACATAATAGTCATTACATCATAGATAAAACCAAGTAGTTCTTAAACCATAGCAATACCTCCCTCCCTCATACCATTCTGAAAGCACATGAAACTTTCCCAAAATATACACCTAACATGCATGACATTCCAAGGCCAGCTATATATATAGGCCTACTAATTACTTAACCCACAAACCAACCACTTCACTCATTCATAATTGCCTTGATCCTCTCCAGCTTAGCTTTGCTGTCATGCCCAGCATTGAGCAGATCAGCAATAAGATACTCTAACTTCTTCTTCTCTTGCTTAAGTAGGTCCCTGTCCCCCTCCACTTCCTTCATGGCCTTCCTCATGTTCTGAATGATCTCTGCTTGGCTTTGAAGAATGCACCTTTGCTCCTTGGCAAGCTTCAGCTTTTCCATACTTAACTCAATCTTTGCCTGATCCTCAAGTTGTTTCTTCTTCTCAGCTAGTTCATTGATTGCCTGACTGGTATAGTCCATGTCATGAGACATCTTGCCATCTTGATAGTCAAATAGGTTGGAAACATCTTCCACCAACTGGCTGTAGTTGTTTGACAGGAAATCAATTTCCTTCTGTAGCTTGGCCACCTCTTTCTCATGGGCTTGTTTGTCATTCACCCTGCCCAAGTTCTGCTCATGATACATGTCCCAAATCCTGGTTAGGCACCTTTGTAGAATCTCTGGCCAAGGACCATCCACCCACTCCACAACCCCACAGTTCACACCTTCATCCCACAGAAGCAATTATTTATAATTAAGCACAAAGCACTTAGTAACAAACTTAGTACAGAAACCAAAAGTCATAAAGTCATTTCATTTAGCTGAAACCCTTTGTTTACATCAATATGCACCTGACTTAGCATCAGAGATAAATTCAGTTAACGGCTACATTTAGCAACAGAGATAAATTCAGTTAACAACTACATTTAGCAGTAGATATAAATTCATTTAACTCTGTTCTTTTTCAGTTAACACCTACTCTGTTCTTTTTCAGTTAACACCTACTCTGTTCTTTTTCAGTTAACACCTACTCTGTTCTTTTTCAGTTAACAACTATATTCTCAGGTTCATAATACACTAAAGATATCTGCTTGTAGGTGTTATCAGGTTCAGTCATGTATTGAATTCAGTTAACTAAAGATCTACTTTCATATATAGCTTCCACATGCTGCAGCACACATCTCTGCACCACATGCTGCACCACACATCTCACATCTCCAGCAGCAAAACACATCACACATCTCCAGCAGCAAAACAAGTTAGCATTCAAGATTTAATACCTGCTGCACAGGACAACCCAGGAAACGCCTGCCAGTCAAAGCACCTTCAAAAGCCACCATCTTCTTCGGCCTCTGATGATGCATCATGCACGTCGGCTCAGATTCAGTGTAAGAACCACAGAAAGATGGTTCCACCACAGTGTCAGGGGTTTCCTGCAAAAGAAACTTCGAATCAAACCAAAAGCAAATTGGAATCTCCAATTTGGATGAACTAACCCTAACCCTAACTCTGTTCCACCATTATGCACTTACAAATAGCTGCTGATCCAATGAAACCATGTTGATGTCCTCGTCCGAGCTGTCCTCGTCATACCAGGATGGCATCCTCACCTTCGACCGGCAGCAATGGCCGCGGCGGCGACGGCGATAGGCTGACCTAGGTCAGAGGACCAGGGAGAGGGAGAGGGAGAGGATGGAGTGAGGACGAGTGAGAGCGAGCGGGGAGGAGGAGAATGAGCGGCTGAGCTCGCTCTCACTTATTGGCCCACCGACAGGCGCCGTTCCGACAGCGGACGGGCCGTTAACGGCCATCTACGCGCGGCGGGCGACCGTTAGCCAACGTGGCGCCTGATTTGCGGGCCCAACCGGTCAGATTCGGGGTTAGCGCGGGCGAAGCGAGCGATTTCACGAGTTGGTAGTTTTTTGCCACGGTTTAGTCCAAATTTGGTAGTTTTTCGCACAAAAACGTAAAGTGGTAGTTTTTCGTCACGTTTCCGTCAATTGTGGTAGTTTTTGGTTAAATACTCCCTTTGAGGGAAGCAATCAAAAGGCCGGCTTTCAGTTCTCTGTCTTCATGATTGTTTGTACTTTGTTCCATCTTAATGAGTACCAAGGAGGAAAATTATAATAACTAGTACAATACCCGTTCGTTGCCACGGGCTTCTTAAAAATTGTATTAGTTGCATATATAAATATAGTGCATGTCAAATTTCACATGTATAATAAAGATAGCCAGTAACAAACCAAAAAATATTGAAATCCACTCCACTTGCAAAGTATTTCGATAAGAAATCAAATTCAATGACGCATACTATTATATCTGATGCAAAAAAATATGGTGCAAAAATAGAGTAATGTTTATTGTGCACTTCATTACAAATGATAGATAGCACACATATATCTTCTTATGCTTAAGACCGACCTTCTCGTGAAGCATGTCCATTGTTATTGTCCATTAATTGAAGAGGACACATGGAGGATTTTGGTCCCTTAAAACAAGTGTTCCAAGATGCTACAGCCAGAAAATTGATCGCATTACGCAAATATATAAAGACATGAGGTCTTCAAATCATAATTTTTACCCTTTGTAAAATGATTCACTATTTTGTTGTATGTAATTTAGGATGAACCAAAGGTCTTCCAAATATATTTTTCCGAAGCCAGGGGCTAAACTGCACAGTACAAAGAGCCTGATGGCTTGATCATAGAATACTTTAAGCTAGAGAACTAAACTGAATTTTATAAATAGACTTATGCAACATTGGCATGGAATACGAGGGCTATCTTGCATGCAAAGATAAGCCCGAGGGCTTAATAGAGAAATATAGTTTCTTACCATGAATAACTGAAACCGGAAGGATCAATTGCAAATATGCCAAAGGATAAGATTTTCCCCCAATTCCTTTCCTTATCCTGTTCGTGTGTGGCAGCCCATAGCCACCGGAAACCACTGATGTCGTGCACGCGAGCCGGCCGAAAGGCCATCGCCATCGCGCCGCAGGGAGTCACCACAAGGCAGAGGGCAGCCATTTCTAACCCGGAGGGTGCTGCCGCCGCCGCAGTCGTCTGTGCCGAGGGAGGCAGCTGGCCTGCGGATTCCATTGATGCCAGCAGCGGCTGGGAGGAAGGAAGGACATGCTCGTCACGCCGCCGCGGCTTGAGAGGCTGCGGTGGAGCCGCCTCCATCCCTAGAGGAAAACTATACCAAGGAGGAAAATTATATGCCGCGAGAGGGAAAATATCAGGTGATACCATGTCTTAGGTGCTCCCATGATACGTGCTTTTGGTCCGCTGGATCTCAGATCCAACGGCTCCTAGGAGGTTCTGAAAGGCTGCCGTACTTGTTTGCAATTTTTGGACTTCAAAAGGACTTTTTTTGCAAAATGTTGAAAGCCTTTCGGGAGCCGTTGGATCTCGGATCCAACGGCTCCTAGGTGCTCGTATAGTGGGAGCCTCTAAGGCTCCGTATCACCTGATACCTGCCTGCCGTGAGAAGGGCAGTGGCTGATCGTTCAACACCGCCACTGCCTCCCCTGGCCGTTAAGGAGTATGCAGAAAAACGTGCATGATTGTTGTCGGTGTCAAAACCGGCGGATCTCGGGTAGGGGGTCCCGAACTATGCGTCTAGGCGGATGGTAACAGGAGACAAGGGACACAATGTTTTACCCAGGTTCGGGCCCTCTTGATGGAGGTAAAACCCTAGATCCGCCGGTTTTGACACCGACATTGGTGCTTTCATTGAGAGTTCCTCTGTGTCGTCACCGATAGACTTGATGGCCTCTTCAATCGACAACGACGCAGTCCTGGGTGAGACTTTTCTCCCCGGACAGATCTTCGTATTCGGCGGCTTTGCACTGCGGGTCAACTCACTTGGCCATCTGGAGCAGATAGAAAGCTACGCCCCTGGCCGTCAGGTCGGGTTTGGAAGCCTAAACTTCACGGCCGATATCCGCGGGGACTTGATCTTCGATGGATCTGAGCCACAGCCAAGCGTGCCGCGCTGTCACGATGGGCACGACCTAACTCTGCCGCCGGACAGCACCTTGGAGGCCGCACACGAATCCGCTCCGACCCATAGTCCGGAGCCGATCGCTCAGATGGAGGACGGATGGCTGGACACCGTCTCAGGAGCTGCAACTTCTACGGTGATGGAGCCGAACACTTACCTTTCCCCGCATAAAGCTCATGACTCCGAGGTGCCGGACTCTCTGCCGGACTCCGAACCTCCTGCGCCCCTGCCAGTCGAATCCGACTGGGCGCCGATCATGAAATTCATCGCTGCGGACATCTTTCAGCACTCACCCTTCGGCAATATCTTAAATTCGCTGAAGCATCTCTCGCTATCCGGAGAGCCCTGGCCGAACTACGGCCAAGATGGTTGGGACGCGGATGACGAAGAAATTCAGAGCCCACCCACCACCCACTTCGTAGCCACCGTCGACGATCTAACCGACGTACTCGACTACGACTCCGAAGACATCGACGGTATGGACGACGATGCCGGAGACTATCAAGAACCAGTGCCTACAGGACACTGGAAGACCACCTCGTCATACGACATATATATGGTGGACACCCTAAAAGATGGGGACGGCGAAGAAGCAACGGAGGCCGATTCCTTAAAGAAACAGCCCAAGCGCCGACATCAGCGGCGCCGCTCTAAATCCCGCCACACCAAGAATAGAGATTCTGGCACAGGAGATAATAACACCCGAGAGAGTGCCGAAGACAACCCCCTCCAGCACGATCCAGCGCAGGAGGAGGCAGAAGCAAGCCCTCACAAGAGGGCGGCAGACGAAGAGGTCAAGGATGATAATTACTTACCTCCCTCCGGAGACGAGGCAAGCCTCGACGACGACGAATTCGTCGTGCCTGAGGATCCCGTCGAACAAGAGCGTTTCAGACGCAGGCTAATGGCCACGGCAAACAGCCTAAAGAAAAAGCAGCAACAGCTTCAAGCTGATCAAGACCTACTGGCCGACAGATGGACCGAGGTCCTCGCGGCCGAAGAGTATGAACTCGAATGCCCCTCCAAAAATTACCCAAAACGCAAGTTGCTCCCCCGACTAGAGGAGGAAGTATACAAACCTGCATCACCAGCGCACAATACGGCAGACCGACCACCTCGTGGCCGCGACAGAGAGGCGTGCAAACCCTCCACCAAAACCGTACCCCGGCACCGCTCAAAAAGCATGAAGCCACGGGGGAACGTGCCGGAATTGCGGGATATATTGGAGGACAAGGCAAGACAATCCAGATCTATCTATGGATCACGTGGGCGCCCCAAGACCCACGACAAATACCGTCGCGCCGGATACAACTACTCCGGCCGGGCCGAACATAGCAGACAACGCTCTCTCGAGCTACGTCGCGATATTGCTCAATACAGAGGCGCCGTGCACCCACTATGCTTCACTGACGAAGTAATGGATCATCAAATCCCTGAAGGGTTTAAACCCATTAATATCGAATCCTACGATGGCACAACAGACCCCGCGGTTTGGATTGAGGATTATCTCCTCCATATACATATGGCCCGTGGCGACGATCTTCACGCCATCAAATATCTCCCGCTCAAGCTTAAAGGACCAGCTCGGCATTGGCTTAATAGCCTGCCCGCAGAGTCAATTGGATGCTGGGAAAACCTGGAAGCCGCATTCCTCGACAACTTCCAGGGCACGTATGTGCGACCACCGGACACAGATGACCTAAGCCACATAATCCAGCAACCAGACGAATCGGCCAGGCAATTTTGGACATGGTTCTTAACAAAGAAAAATCAAATCGTCGACTGTCCGGATGCAGAGGCCCTCACTGCCTTCAAACATAACATCCGCGACGAGTGGCTGGCCCGGCACCTAGGACAGGAAAAGCCGAAATCCATGGCTGCCCTCACATCACTCATGACCCGCTTCTGTGCGGGAGAGGATAGCTGGCTAGCTTGCAGCAACAACCTCAGCAAAAATGCTGGCAGTCCGGATACCAAGGACCGCAATGGCAGGTCGCGTCGAAACAAAAAAAAAACGCCGCATTAATGGCGACAGCAATGAGGATACGGCAGTCAACGCCGGATTCCGAGGCTCCAAGCCCGGTCAACAGAAGAAGCCATTCAAAAGAACCACTCCGGGCCCGTCCAATTTGGACCGAATACTCGACCGCTCCTGTCAAATACATGGAACCCCCGAAAAGCCAGCTAATCACACCAATAGAGATTGTTGGGTATTCAAGCAGGCAGGCAAATTAATCGCCGAAAACAATGACAAGGGGCTACACAGCGATGACGAGGAAGAGACCCGGCCGCCGAACAACAGAGGACAAAAGGGATTCCCCCCTCAAGTTCGGACGGTAAACATGATATACGCAACGCATATACCCAAGAGGGAGCGGAAGCGTGCACTAAGGGACGTATATGCGATGGAGCCAGTCGCCCCAAAATTCAACCCATGGTCCTCTTGCCCGATCACTTTCGATCGAAGAGACCATCCGACCAGTATCCGCCATGGCGGATTCGCCGCATTGGTTTTAGACCCAATCGTCGATGGATTTCACCTCACGAGAGTCCTGATGGACGGCGGCAGTAGCCTGAACCTGCTTTATCAGGATACAGTGCGAAAGATGGGCATAGACCCTTCAAGGATTAAACCTACAAAGACAACCTTCAAAGGCGTCATACCAGGTGTCGAGGCCAGTTGTACAGGCTCAGTTACACTGGAAGTGGTCTTCGGATCCCCGGATAATTTCCGAAGCGAGGAGTTAATCTTCGACATAGTCCCATTCCGCAGTGGCTATCACGCTCTGCTCGGACGAACCGCGTTCGCAAAATTCAACGCGGTGCCGCATTATGCATACCTTAAGCTCAAGATGCCAGGCCCTCGTGGAGTCATCACGGTCAATGGAAACACGGAACGCTCCCTCCGAACGGAGGAACATACTGCGGCTCTCGCGGCAGAAGTATAGAGCAGCCTTTTGAGGCAATTTTCCAGTCCGGCCGTTAAACGACCGGACACGGCCAAACGCGCCCGGAGCAACATCAACCAAGACCACCTGGCACGTTCTGAGCACGCGTAGCAATGCGGCCTCAACCCCAGCCCTCGCACAATTGTAAGACAAACTCTCCACATACATAATTACGCTCTGGAGATACCATGGGCATAGGGGGAGAGGCACAACCACAACAGACCCAGAGTGCGGTTCGACCACACCAGGGGCTCTCAGGTGTGTCGCTCTTTTTATCTTGTATTTCTCTCTTTTTTATATAGAACTCTGTCCGGCGGCGAACCTGCCGAACTCATGATGCAACAGCCAGGGAGGGACAAAGACTGCGACGAACACTCAGGTGGTCTCCATTACGAGCATTAAATTTGTTAAATACACCATTCCGCGGCCTACCCCTGGAGGGAGACGCCTTTAATTCGTCCAATCCCTTGCTTTCTGCACTATTTGTATCATTCTGCGCTCATAGCAAATCTTCTCGAATAAAATGCAGCACTTTTTGCCCATAATTGCATTACCTGATGTATATATGTTCATTTACGACATGTTGCATCCGTACATTTTGGTACGGCCAAATACACCAGGGGCTTATGTTCCCCGCATTATGGTGTGATAAAGTCCGCACACTTTCACAAGTGCGGCTCCCCGAACTTATAGCATTATATGAATCGGCTCCGAATCATGTCTTGGGTCAATAGTTGGGTTTGCCCGGCTCCCATGTTTGGCACCTTACGTTCCATTCTATCGGCTAAGGTAGCACTGGGAGAACCACTGCGATTGCGCCCTGGTTGAGCCGGGTTAACGCCTCTGTGGAGAAAGCTAAAACTGACTGTCATGATAAGGCGAGAGACTGGTCGCTGTTCGAGAGGTCTTTTCGGGTCCTTAAAGACCTACGCCGCTTCGAGCGAAGTACCGGATAATGTCCGACGAAGGTGTGGATAGCGCCCCGAATTCGGTCTTCCGAATACTAGGGGCTTCGCCGAAATTTAAAATTCTAGAATTCTATGGCTAAGTGAGAGTGTTCAAGCACTATAAGTCCGGTTGCCTTGTTCGTTGTGTTGAGCGCCTCACTAGATGGACCCAAAAATGGGAACAAGAGTGCTCAAGTTTATCCCGAACACCCCAGCACTCGTGGCATGGGGGCTGAAGCAGACGACTTGCCATCTCTCAGATTTAATAAACGGCCGCACAGAATGTCATATTTTAAATTAACAAGCGTTGCTTAGCGCATATGAACAAAGTTTTCAGCGCACAGGATAACACATTGCGAATTTACTCAATAATTACATCCCTGGGGCACTCATCCGCAATCTTGCGGGCACCCTTCAGGACAGTCTTATAGTACATCTCGGGCGTACGATATTCCTTGCCCGCTGGTGGCGCGTCAGTGATTAGCTTCTCCGCATCCAGCTTGCCCCAATGCACCTTTGCGCGGGCAAGGGCCCGACGAGCACCTTCAATACAGGCGGAGCGCTTCATAACCTCCACCCAGGGGCACGCATCCACCAACCATCGCACGAGGCCGAAATAGCTCCCAGGCATGGCCTCTCCAGGCCACAGCCGGACTATGAGGCCCTTCATGGCCTGCTCGGCCACCTTGTGGAGCTCGACCAGCTGCTTTAGCTGGTCGCTAGGGGGCACCGGATGGCCGGCCTCAGCATACTGGGACCAGAAGACCTTCTCCGTTGAGCTCCCCTCCTTGGCTCGGTAGAATGCGGCGGCATCAGACATGCTGCGAGGCAGATCTGCAAACGCCCCTGGAGAGCTCCGAATTCGGGTAAGTAACACGTAATTTACATTCACATGCTTGCTTTGCATGGAAAATGCCTTACCCGCCGCTATCTTCCTGACCAACTCAATCTCCTGAAGGGACTTATGGGCATCGGCCTTGGCAGTTTTGGCACTTTCGAGAGCCGAGGCACGCTCGGACTCTCGAGTCTTTGAGTCACGCTCCAAACTCTCATGCTTTTCCATGAGAGCCTGGAGCTCTTGCTGAACCACCGCCACCCGCGCCTCTTGCTTTTCTCGCTCTGTCCGTTCCGCGGCCGCATTGCGTTCGGTCACGGACACGGCCTCCTTCAGGGTCGCCACCTCGTTCGTGGCCCCTGCAGTACCCATGTTATCCTTGTTATTTTTTGTTGTAACTTAAATCCTTTTCTGTAAGGTACAAGTTCAAAGAGGTGTTACTCACCTTCTTTGTCCTGGAGCTGCTTCTTTGCGCGGCTAAGCTCTTGCTCGGACCGCTCGAGCTCCTGCTTCAAAGCACCGACCTCCGCAGTCAGTGCGGCAGTCTCGCGTAAGCGTACGCGTAATGTCGGTCCAGGCCGCTTCATCTCACAATGCCGCTGAACAAAAGTATGACATGCTGGTAAGCAGTATGACTTATATCGCCCACAACTCACTTGTGTTATACTCGTGCATATGACATCTACGCATAAAACCTAGGCTCGGATGCCACTGTTGGGGAACGTAGTAATTTCAAAAAAATTCCTACGCACACGCAAGATCATGGTGATGGCATAGCAACGAGAGGGGAGAGTGTTGTCCACGTACCCTCGTAGACCGTAAGCGGAAGCGTTAGCACAACGCGGTTGATGTAGTCGTACGTCTTCACATCCGACCGATCCAAGTACCGAACATACGGCACCTCCGAGTTCAACACACGTTCAGCTCGATGACGATCCCCGGGCTCCGATCCAGCAAAGCTTCGGGGATGAGTTCCGTCAGCACGACGGCGTGGTGACGATGATGATGTTCTACTGGCGTAGGGCTTCGCCTAAGCTTCGCGACGATATGACCGAGGTGGAATATGGTGGAGGGGGCACCGCACACGGCTAAGGAACGATCCGTAGATCAACTTGTGTGTTATGGGGTGCCCCCTTGCCCCCGTATATAAAGGAGGGAGGGGGAGGTGCGGCCGGCCCCTTTGGGGTGCGCCTGGAGGAGTCCTACTCCCACCGGGAGTAGGACTCCCCCCTCTTGCCTTGGTGGAGAAGGAAAGGGGGGAGGGGAAAGAGGAAAGGGGGCGCCGCCCCCCTCTTCCTTGTCCTATTCGGACTAGGGGGAGGGGGCGCGCGGCCTACCCTGGCCGGCCCTCCTCTTCTCCCTCATGGCCCACTAAGGCCCATTAACCCCCGGGAGGGTTCCGGTACCCCCCGGTGTTCCGGTAAAATCCCGATTTCACCCGGAACCTTTCCGATGTCCAAATATAGGCTTCCAATATATCAATCTTTATGTCTCGACCATTTTGAGACTCCTCGTCATGTCCGTGATCACACGCGGAACTCCGAACAAACTTCGGTACATCAAAACTTATAAACTCATAATAAAACTGTCATCGTAACGTTAAGCGTGCGGACCCTACGGGTTCGAGAACTATGTAGACATGACCTAGAACTATTCTTGTTCAATAACCAATAGCGGAACCTGGATGCTCATATTGGCTCCTACATATTCTACGAAGATCTTTATCGGTCAAACCGCATAACAACATACGTTGTTCCCTTTGTCATCGGTATGTTACTTGCCCGAGATTCGATCGTCGGTATCCAATACCTAGTTCAATCTCGTTACCGGCAAGTCTCTTTACTCGTTACGTAATGCATCATCGCGTAACCAACTCATTAGTCACATTGCTTGCAAGGCTTATAGTGATGTGCATTACCGAGAGGGCCCAGAGATACCTCTCCGACAATCGGAGTGACAAAACCTAATCTCGAAATACGCCAACCCAACATGTACCTTTGGAGACACCTGTAGTACTCCTTTATAATCACCCAGTTACGTTGTGACGTTTGGTAGCAGCCAAAGTGTTCCTTCGGTAAACGGGAGTTGCATAATCTCATAGTTACAGGAACATGTATAAGTCATGAAGAAAGCAATAGCAACATACTAAACGATCAAGTGCTAGGCTAACGGAATGGGTCATGTCAATCACATCATTCTCCTAATGATGTGATCCCATTAATCAAATGACAACACATGTCTATGGTTAGGAAACATAACCATCTTTGACTAATGAGCTAGTCAAGTAGAGGCATACTAGTGACTATATGTTTGTCTATGTATTCACACTTGTATCATGTTTCCGGTTAATAAAATTCTAGCATGAATAATAAACATTTATCATGAAATAAGGAAACAAATAATAACTTTATTATTGCCTCTAGGGCATATTTCCTTCACCATAAGTCTGAAATAGTTGAAAAGTTAAGAATTTCAGAGTGAAGTGGAAAAATCATCGTAACAAGAAAAATAAAATTTCTACGATCTGATCGTGGAGACGAATATTTGAGATACGAGTTTGGTCTTCAATTAAAACAATGTGGAATAGTTTCACAAACTCATGCCACCTGGAACACCACAGCTTAATGGTGTGTCCGAACGTCATAACAGTACTTTATTGGATATAGTGCAATCTATGATGTCTCTTACCAATTTACCACTATCATTTTGGGGTTATGCATTAAAGACAGCTGCATTCACTTTAAATAGGGCACCATCAAAATCCGTTGAGACGACGCCTTATGAACTGTGGTTTGGCGAGAAACCAAAGTTGTCGTTTCTTAAAGTTTGGGGCTGCGGTGCTTATGTGAAAGAGTTTTCACCTGATAAGCTTGAACCCAAATCGGAGAAGTGCGTCTTCATAGAATACCCAAAGGTAACTATTGGGTACACCTTCTATCACAGATCCGAAAGCAAGATTCGTTGCTAAGATGGATCCTTTCTAGAGAAGGAGTTTCTCTCGAAAGAAGTGAGTGGGAGGAAAGTAGAACTTGATAAGGTAATTGTACCTTCTCCCAAATTGGAAAGTAGTTCATCACATAAATCAATTCCAGTGATGCCTACACCGATTAGTGAGGAAGTTAATGATAATGATCATGAAGCTTCAGATCAAGTTACTACCGAACCTCGTAGGTCTTCCAGAATAAGATCCGCACCAAAGTGGTACGGTAATCCCGTTCTAGAAGTCATGTTACTAGACCATGATGAACCTACGAACTATGAGGAAGCGATGATGAGCCCAGATTCCGCGAAATGGCTTGAGGCCATGAAATCTGAGATAGGATCCATGTATGAGAACAAAGTATGGACTTTGATTGACTTGCTCGATGATCAGCAAGCCATGTTAAATAAATGGATCTTCAAGAGGAAGACGGACATTGATAGTAGTGTTACTATCTACAAAGCTTGACTTGTCACAAAAAGGTTTTCGACAAGTTCAAGGTGTTGACTACAATGAGATTTTCTCAACTGTAGCGATGCTTAAGTCTGTCCGAATCATGTTAGCAATTGTCACATATTATGAAATCTGGCAAATGGATGTCAAAAACTACATTCTTTAATGGATTTATTAAAGAAGAATTGTATATGATGCAACCAGAAGGTTTTGTTAATCCTAAAGGTACTAACAAAATGTGCAAGCTCCAACGATCCATCAATGGACTGGTGCAAGCATCTCGGAGTTCGAATATACGCTTTGATGAGTTGATCAAAGCATATGGTTTTATACAGACTTTTGGAAAGGCCTGTATTTACAAGAAAGTGAGTGGGAGCTCTGTAGCATTTCTGGTATTATATGTGCAAGACATATTGTTGATTGAAAATGATATAGAATTTCTGGATAGCATAAAAGGATACTTGAATAAAAGGTTTTTCAAATGAAAGACCTCGGTGAAGCTGCTTACATATTGAGCATCAAGTTCTATTGAGATAGATCAAGATGCTTGATAAGTTTTTTTTAATAAGAACATACCTTGTCAAGATTTTGAAATAGTTCAAAATGGAACAGTCAAAGAAAGAGTTCTTGCCTGTGTTGCAAAGGTGTCAAATTGAGTAAGACTCAAGACCCGACCACGGCAGAAAATAGAAAGAGAATGAAAGCCATTCTCTATGCATCAGTCATAGGTTCTATAAAAGTATGCCATGCTATGGACCAGACCTATTGTATACTCTGCCCTGGTTTGGCAAGGGAGTACAATAGTGATCTAGGAGTAGATCACTGGACATTGGTCAAAATTATCCTTAGTAGAATAAGGATATGTTTCTCGATTATGGAGGTGATAAAAGAGTTTGTCGTAAAGAGTTACATCGATGCAAAGCTTTTACACCAATCCAGATGACTCTAAGTCTCAATCTAGATACATATTGAAAGTGGGAGCAATTAGCTAGAGTAGCTCCGTGCAAAGCATTGTAGACATAGAATATTTGCAAAATACATACGACTCTGTAATATGACAGACCCGTTGACTAAACTTCTCTCATGAGAAAAACATGATCATACCTTAGTACTCTTTGGGTGTTAATCACATAGCAATGTGAACTAGATTACTGACTCTAGTAAACCCTTTGGGTGTTGATCACATGACGATGTGAACTATGGGTATTAATCACATACAGATGTGAATATTGGTGTTAAATCACATGATGATGTGAACTAGATTATTGACTCTAGTGTAAGTGGGAGACTGAAGGAAATATGCCCTAGAGGCAATAATAAAGTTATTATTTATTTCCTTATATCATGATAAATGTTTATTATTCATGCTAGAATTGTATTAACCGGAAACATAATACATGTGTGAATACATAGACCAACATAGTGTCACTAGTATGCCTCTACTTGACTAGCTCGTTTATCAAAGATGGTTATGTTTCCTAACCATAGACAAAAGAGTTGTCATTTGATTAACGGGATCACATCATTAGGATAATGATGTGATTGACTTGACCCATTCCGTTAGCTTAGCACTTGATCGTTTAGTATGTTGCTATTGATTTCTTCATGACTTATACATGTTCCTGTAATTATGAGATTATGCAACTCCCGTTTACCGGAGGAACACTTTGGGTGCTACCAAACGTCACAACGTAACTGGGTGATTATAAAGGAGTACTACAGGTGTCTCCAAAGGTACATGTTGGGTTGGCGTATTTCGAGATTAGGTTTTGTCACTCCGATTGTCGGAGAGGTAGCTCTAGGCCCTCTCGGTAATGCACATCACTATAAGCCTCGCAAGCAATGTAGCTAATGAGTTAGTTACGGAATGATGCATTACGTAACGAGTAAAGAGACTTGCCAGTAACGAGATTGAACTAGGTATTGGATACCGACGATCGAATCTCGGGCAAGTAACATACCGATGACAAAGGGAACAATGTATGTTGTTATGCGGTTTGACCGATAAAGATCTTCGTAGAATATGTAGGAACCAATATGGACATCCAGGTTCCGCTATTGGTTATTGACCGAGAATAGTTCTAGGTCATGTCTACATAGTTCTCGAACCTGTAGGGTCCGCACGCTTAAGGTTTCGATGACAGTTATATTATGAGTTTATGAGTTTTGATGTACCGAAGGAGTTCGGAGTCCTGGATGAGATCGGGGACATGACGAGGAGTCTCGAAATGGTCGAGACATAAAGATCGATATATTGGACGACTATATTCGGAGTTCGGAAAGGTTCCGAGTGATTCGGGTATTTTTCGGAGTACCGGAGAGTTACGGGAATTCGCCGGGGAGTATATGGGTCTTATTAGGCCATACGGGAATAGAGGAGAGAGGCCAAAAGGAAGGAGGCCTGCGCCCCCCCTCTGGTCCGAATTGGACAAGGGGCGCAGCCCCCCTTTTCTTCTTCCTCTCCCCCTCTTTCCCCTTCTCCTACTCCAACAAGGGAGGTGGAATCCTACTAGGACTAGGGAGTCCTAGTAGGACTCCACACTTGGCGCGCCCCCTCCTAGGGCCGGCCTCCTTCCCCCTTGCTCCTTTATATATGGGGGCAGGGGGCACCCCATGACACACAAGTTGATCTACGGATCGTTCCTTAGCCGTGTGCGGTGCCCCCCTCCACCATATTCCACCTCGGTCATATCGTCGCGGAGTTTAGGCGAAGCCCTGCGCCGGTAGAACATCATCATCGTCACCACGCCGTCGTGCTGACGGAACTCATCCCCGAAGCTTTGCTGGATCGGAGCCCGGGGATCGTCATCGAGCTGAACGTGTGCTGAACTCGGAGGTGCCGTACGTTCGGTGCTTGGATCGGTCGGATCGTGAAGACGTACGACTACATCAACCGCGTTGTGCTAACGCTTCCGCTTACGGTCTACGAGGGTACGTGGACAACACTCTCTCCTCTCGTTGCTATGCCATCACCATGATCTTGCGTGTACGTAGGAAATTTTTTGAAATTACTACGTTCCCCAACAGAAACGTCCAGCTCCAGAGGAGAAAGTAGATCCGGTCAAAGTGAAACGCTGTCTGGGTGCCCTTAAACGACCACCACCGCCTCCGCTGCGTTCAAACTATGACCGCTGTATTGAAAAGATATTTGAGCAAGCGAAGCGGTCGGAAAGCTTAAGTTCCAGTGGTACAAGAAGAAGCGGGAATAAATTCCCTAGCTCGGCGAACAGGAGAAGAAATTGTGCCCCCCACTCAAGATGTTTACAGATATCTATAATGCTCTGGGGCTAGCAGCTGGTACGACTCTTGGTGATTACTTGGGCGATGATGTACAGTTTGAAATGGCTGAGGTAGTAGCGCCCTTTAGATACGAGCACGAGAAGCCTCTTGTCAAATCTGATCAGCTTCCGCATCTACCACTACTAAGGAAAAGCTTATAGGTAGACGCTTACTAGTATCGCGGGTTTACACCCCTCGCTACTGCTACTTACTAGTAGCGCGGGTTTATACCCCCGCTACTACTAAGTTGATAGTAGTAGCACGGGTTTATAACCCTCGCTACTACTAAGTGGTCTCT
>NC_057804.1:661261135-661269396 GCF_018294505.1 Triticum aestivum
GTGCTACTACTAAGTGATAGTAGTAGCGCGTGTTCATACCCCTCGCTACTACTAAGTACAAGGTAGGTGAAGTCCCCATATCCTCGGCCGAATCCCTCCTCTCTCCCTCACTCTTCCCTCTCTCTTCATAGGCTCTCTCATGGTGCTCCTGCCTGGGTGCCCCACAGCGGCTACGTGCAGCAACTTTAGTCCCGGTTCGTAAGCCAACTAGGACTAAAAGTGATGGGCATTAGTCCCGATCGTTTTGTCCCGGTTGCAGAACCGGGACTGAAGGCCCTCTGGAACCGGGACTGATGCCCTGTTTTCTACTAGTGGGTGAGGACTGTGTGTCCTATGAGTTCATCTCAGCCGCCTCAAGCATACGTACAGTTGATACAGCAACTGGTACTGGTCTACCAAATCGCTGTGTCTTCACCGAGCCAACCTAATTTCAAATTCCTCATCCTTACTTTACTATTTCTGTTGCTGAAGAATTTGTGATATACTTTCTGACGAACTTGAACTGAAGACTTTTATCATGTTGTTTTTCATTTCTTTAGTTCATCTTCCTCATGCTTGTATGGCTGTATGATTGCATGTTCTTCACCTGTATGTATCTTGTATGCATGCTTTCTGATTCTGTGATGATTTAGCCCTCTTGCGTTTCTATTTCTTCACTCTGATCTTCGTGAAATTCCTCAGAGTTTGATGAATTTATAAAAATCTCCCATTCACCACCCCTCCCCCCGTCCCCCACTAGGAGTAAAGTCGTGCTTTCACAAATATTTGCAGTGACACCACGAACCGTCCCAGAAAATGGATGTGCATAGTGACACCAAAAAGAGTCACCGAAAATCATGCCAGAATGTAGCCAAAGTTGGCTAGGGTGCTGCCCTGATTTTAGACGATGTTTTCTATTTCGTTGCCAGGGTTTTGTCACTTAATAGAGGAAATTTTGTATTGTTAGATCGGGTATCGACATCATCCCCGATGTCGTTGCCGCCTTGGGGGCTCGCCTTGGAACCAATGATCCGATATCAATTGTTTGATGTCTTAGTTGGAGCAGGGTTTTTTCGGTATGAAGTCCATGGGTGCGATTGGTGGTTGCCAGGGATGTGTTCTATGTCTCTGTGACAGCCTATCATAGTGAATATTGTCCTTTGATGGCGTATGAGCTTATCACTACCTTGCATAGTGTTCAAGGATCGTTTATTTGTTGGTGGTAGTTGATCTCGAGGCCAAAAGGAGGTGCAATAGCCATCTCGGTCGAATATCTGTCTGCTATAGCATCAGCCGCTCTCGGGGTCGCGACATATATAGCCTCAGTGCTGGATGCCCTTTGAGGCCAAGAGGAGGTGCAATAGTTCCAAAGGTTTAAGAGCATGATTTTGAATCGCGGTCAAAACGAATGTTGTGCAATCGCCGCTCGAAAATCACTCCATGATTTACATGCAGGCTACCATCATGGGAGATCATGCTCATTAAGGCTAAAATTTTGCTTCAAATTTGGTTGCCATGATTTCCTTTCTCGAGCGATTTTAAACGGGTGAGTTTTTCTCTTCGTCTTCTCTTGACTTTGGGATTCCTATCGATTGATCCAACAACACCCATTCCTACTCTTATTGCTCTGTTCTCCGGTGCTAGGTTTTGAGTAAGGCTTGTGTGTCGTTAGGTATAGCTCATTCTAGGTTATGTTCCTCCGTTTTATGTTCTTTCTTGTGACGTGTGTGTGGTAAGATTGAGGGTGGTCGGGTTCCCAACATGTGTGGCATGTGCTGATCTTGTAGCCGTTTGTTGTATTTGGTTACTTGGCTTAACTGAAGGTGGTTTAGGCCGGCTAATGCTCGCAACAGTTTCTTAGAAACATAAATGAGAGTGTTGCTGGTATATCAAAAATTTACCATTATAGATGAGTAAGCTGAAAATTCTGGAAAACAAAGATCACTACAGATACGAGGCAGTGATTGGATCATATTAGCGATCGCGCAACATTCACCGGATCTTGGTGGATGCGCTTCTTAGGCGCTACGGCCTCGATAGCCTCGCCGAGCGGCCACTTGGCTTCCATGAAGTATTCCCCGTGCTTCACTTTCTCCACCAGGGTGATCTCCCTCGCCCGTGTCAACCCGAACCCGTAGACGAGCAGTGTGTACTGGTACACCAGGTCCATGCAGATGTAGGGCACTTCGCGCACCCCGGGATAGGCCGTCTGCGCCTCCTCAAGGCTAAGCCGGCAGATCTTCACCGCCGCTGCCCTGAACGCCGCCGGGCTAGACCTGGCGCTCGGGGTGCCCTTCTTAACCCATCCGACCTGGGAGGCCTTGACGTAGAAGGAGGAGGCTGCATAAAGTGTCGCCTGCCCGGCGCCGCCACCGCCGCCCCACACGCCGCCGAAGGTGCAGTTCTTGGCTTCGCACGGCGCGTCTAGCTTCAGTGCCCTGGCTACCTCCTTCCTGCACTTCCTGTATACGGCGCCTTCTGGCGCGGCCGCCGCTTCGTATACCTCGCCGTTGTAGGTGTAGTTACCGGTGGATCCGCGTAGCATGCACGAGCTGAACGGGCCCGACTTTGCCTTGAGGATCTCCACGCGAGCAGCCATGTTGCCGTAGTACAGGTAGCTGCAGAATCAATAAATTTTAAATACCGGGCTATGAAAAATAGTGATAATTAATCCTTCAAATCAGCTACAGGGACACTAAAGTGAAGCTAACTCGGCCTATAGTGCAGCTGCATATGGATTCATTTAGCCGCACATTGCTCAAACAGCTATAGCAATGCTATAGCCTACTATTTAAAACTTTGATAATAAATTAAAGACTACTAAAAATTGCTCTTGTTTCATGTGTCTACCTAATTTACTTTTTATGTATGATGAGATGTTAAAAGTATGATGAATTAAGCATGTTGTCAATACATTCACGTGAGGTGAGACAGATGATGGACCTGTGGACGTAGACGTTGTAGTCTTTTCCCTTCAAGTACTCCTTGGTGATGTAAGGGTCCTTGCCATCAGGCACCGCCGGGGCGTTTGCGGCAGCGTTTGGAGAGACGGCGTACGCCATTTGGACGGAGCCGCCTCCAAGGTCGATCACGCCTACCGTCTTGGAGTAGTCTCCTCCCAATCTATCCAACAGATAGTTCAGAGCAACCTGCATACATATGAACAGAAAAATATAACCAAATTTCGCCTTTAGATACAGAAACACAAACAAATGCGCAAATCCAATTTGGCTCCTGGGTGGACGTGCTCCTGCACGCAGAAATTATTTTTGAAATGTCCAAAAAGCTCCGAACAAAAATTCTATGTGTTCATAGTGACATCCAAATGCTATCTACAAATTTTGAGGCAAAAAGGTTAAACATTTTGGTCAATGCAAAAACAAATTGAACACCAAATGTTACCCCAAAATGTCACTCCAAATTTCTTTTTTCACCGACGAAACACTGCTGCTCCGTTTCGCATGAAAATTGCCAAGCATGCTTGCGACACTAACACGAACATCTACAAAAATATTCAAAATGTTTAAACATATTTTCTGTTTTTTCCAGGTACTGTTCACGTGGGAGCATGCGCTCCCAGGGACCAAAACGCCTCCCCCAAACAAATGTAGAATCTTAATTTCTTACAAAAAATTATGTACACGCATATACATACCCACATGTAAGAGCCTTCCTGAGATCCCTCGAGAACATTGATCCACTTTGAGTTGTACTGGAATTTGCTCTTGGTGTGGACAATATCCCTGACCTGCAAAATCGTACCAAAAATGATTGACCAAACCGAACATGTTATTATTTAGATTACTATTTATGTATGCAGTATGTACATCACTAATTAGCACTGGAAAAAATAGAGTGCTATAGCGTTTTAAGAATTGTCTCGCTAAATAAATTAATGCACAAATTCTCGCTAATAGCGCGATATAGCACGCTTGTAACGTATTTTAAGAATTGTCTCGCTAAATAAATTAATGCACAAATTCTCGCTAATAGCGCGATATAGCACGCTTGTAACGTATTTTAAGACCAGCGCTATTTTTCTGTAGTGCGCTATTTTTTCCTTGCTAATTAGTAAAAGAGAGAATTACCGCTTCCAGGATCTGCTCTGATTGCTTATCTCCGATAAGTCTCAGCCCAGCCGTGGCCTGCTTAGTATCTTGCGGTCAGTGTTTAAATTGGAGTAAATAAATACAGTATGAGTTTTCTTTTTCAAAGATAAAATTTCATTTTAATGAAACTTGCATATTACCCCTAGTTTAAGAGGAGTTCTGTTCATTTGCCACCAAGGCACGGTGCCCTTTGCCTTGTCGAGCAGTGGTATCACGGACTTGGCAGCTTCCAGTGGCCGCCCAGAGTAGGAGCTCAGCCCGGGGGACACCTGCACCAATTACGAACAAATGTGTGTGAGTTTTGCATGCACGTGTGTGAGTTTTGCATGCATGTGTGTATATACCTTGGCGAAGACCTCGACCTGGTCATCGATCTTCAGGAGTTCCATCTTGTTGTCAAACTTGAAGACGTGCACACGCGTTCCCGTGCTCCCGGCGTCGAAGATCACAGCGTACTTGCTCACCCCCGGCAACTGCACATCCGCTGGCTCGGGCTCCTCCACTGTACTGCCCTTGCGGCCGAGCACCATGTCGGCAAGGGCCACGGACGATAATGCGAGGAGGGAGACGAGGAGGAACGGCGGCACGCCGACGACGCGAGCCATTGGACAGAGAGAGAGAGAGAGGAACTAGCTGATGGTCACTGGTGAGGTCTAACTGCTGAGTCCAGTCGTGCGTGGGAGTGGGATTTAAAGAGCCTGAGAGGGGATCAGTGTTTTCGACCAGCACCCTAGTTATTCTCGTCTGCGCAATTTGCTAGGTGTCACAATTCCATCCAAAGCAGATCGCTGGACGACCGGGTTGTAACACGCCCATGTTATTTTTTGTTGTTTGATTGATCAGCCTCTGCTGGACAGACATGCAATAACATTTTTTGACATCAAAAGGACTCTACGTCCATCCGGCAGCAGCAAAAGGATCAGAAAAGATGAGCGACTCCTCCAACGTGGGTTCATGTGACTCACGTGTGGCCACACTTGTGGAGAAAAGCCCACACAGACATAAGATTCCACTGATCGTCGGGCAATGATATGCGATGCACGCATAAAAAATGAAATCACACACCCACACGATGGATTTTAAAACTTTAGTCTCCATCAATTCGCTCGTCTACTTCGTTTCCTCCTTTGTTTCGTGGCATGCACGTGGATCATGTTACTCTATTCGGCTATTTTCAACAGTTTGAAATGTCATATGGCTGCGAAAATTCACGGGGCACGCACCTGCGCATGCTTATCTAACAGTTGATCTGCGCCGTGTTCTGAAAAAATCTTTGGGTGCAAATTGCCTAAAAGAATGGATGCAATTTCGAAACACTCTCAGTAAGAGACAATATACATGATTATCTAGTACAACAATAAATAAACAAGTTTGCGAATTTTTTTTAATTCATGAATATTATTTAAATACGGGAATATTTTTCAAACTCATGAATATTTTTTGAAATCGATGAAAGTTTTCTAAATTCGCTAACTTTTTTAAGTGAGGATGGGCCGGGCTTGGCGTGGCCAGTCGACCCATATGCCGCTTTCTCATTCTGTTCTTTCTGTTTGTTTTGCTGGCAGCCTGCTTACTGAAGAAGAGTTCAGTTTGAGAACCTGAAACCAAAACGGAGAAAGAGCAACAGTGACTGATGTTCTTGTGCTGTTTCCTTGCGCAGTCCATTACGGAAGGGAAGTGGCGCTAGCTAGTAAGGTTAGTTCTAGGAATCCATGTTCTGAAACTGACCAGCACATCTTGTTTTCAGTACAGTGTGATTTCCAGTGAGCCGCTATTTTCAGGCAACTAGGAGTACAACATAACCAGTGATTTCGGAGGGAGTAGCAGCGGGAGGCTTATTATGAGCCGATCAAACCACAGTCTGCTACTGGCTTTAGAGCATCTCTAACAGATCTTTTATATCGCGTCGACTCGTAAAATAACTGCCAGTTTACGGTTTTGGTCAGAAAAATTGGTCCGAACAGACATTGTATCGGACCGCGGCCTGTGAAAAAGTTTACGGGGTGCGGCAAATCTTCGCCGTCAACCTTTAGATAAACGGGGTGCGAGGATGACCCGAGCTTGACCCCTATCGGCAGCGATATTTGGCGGGAGGGACATTTCTGCGCGGCAGTTCCCGTTTCCCCTTCCCTCTGCCGCCATCGACCTCCCTCCGCCCGCTCCGGACCACCTTCCCGACTTGTATCACCGCCATGGAAATCTCCCAGCCGTCGCCCCTCACTGTGGAAGTCGTCCACGCGCCAACCTGGCCTCCGGCAGATCTCGTCGATGGCCATGTCACGCCCGTCGGCGTTCAAGGCTCCACCACGCCGCCCCACAAGCGGCAGGGCAACGTCGTTGTTCAGGGCAGTGCTCCGATAGGCCCCGCAGGGAAGGCATGCGCGCCCACCGCCGCTGCGAATCCGGTCCGGCCCGCGCCAGCAAAGAAAGGGAATGTTTCGGGTGTGAAATGCAAGAAGCCCACCGCAAGAGCTACCCCGCCAACACCTCCCCCGATTGCCCTGGCAAGAGCTACCCCGAGGATGCCCGCTGACGACTCTGCCGCCGCCGCCCCCGAGGTGTTCGGCAAAATGGGTGCAAGCTATGATGCTTCAATTTCTTCTAGTTGTTTCACTTTTCGTCATTGTGCTTGTTCGTCACTTGTTGAGCGAAATTGTAGCGCCGGTTTGCATGATGCAACTGCCGACTTTATGCGCTTGTTGGACGACAACACCATCGACATCGATCAAGCCCCATCGCTGAACGTTTACAATGAGATGGATGGTGGCGTGCACGGTCACGGTGAGGAACAAGATGAGGTGGAGGAGGTTGACAAGGGGGTGTTTGATGAAGCGCAAGCAAAATCACGCGCAAGATTGAAGAACTACACACAATTGGAAGATAAAATCTTGATCAATGCTTGGGAATCGGTGCCTCTTGATGCGTGCACCGGCACTAACCCAACTGCCAAGCGGTATTGGCAAAGGATAGAGGATCATTTCTTGCGCATGATGGCAAAGTATCCCAACAGGACGCCACGCACCTTTAGGTCACTCAAGGTCGTTGGGACGTGATCAAGCCAATTTGTAGCCGTTGGGCTGCTTCCTTGCAGCAAGTCGCAATGCACCTCCAAGTGGTACCGTTGAATCCGATTGTGTGAGTTTTTTTTCACGTCCCAAGTTGTGTAAATCATTTGTAGCCGTGGCAGTGGTTGCATAATTTGACATTGTTTTCATTTTGTAGGACAAAATTGCGCAAGAAAGGTACAAGGACATGGAAGCTTCCGGTCGCAAGTCATTTCAACTAGAGCATTGTTGGAAACTTCTTCAAGATAGCGAGAAGTGAAAGTTGATTGACAAAGAATCCCCACCTAAAAGAGGTGCACTCACCAAGATGGATAATGATGATGAAGATGATGATGGCCCAAGAAACAAGAACAAGCCCAGTGGAAATAAGAAGGTCAAGGACAAGTTCAAGAGTGAAGTGTAGGCATTAAGCTTGCGGGACAATCTAGATCACATGGTCAAGTCCAATTAGGTATTGCTGATCAAGACATTGGAGGCAAAGAAGGAGTTGGCCGACAAGAAAACTCAAGAGAAGCAAGATAAGTGGCAACTACTCAAGGAGGAAGCCATGCGCAAGGCCGCCATTAAGGAGAGAAGAGCCATGGCCAAGGAGAACAGAGCCATGGCCAAGCTCCTTCAAGAGGAGAACAAGATCATGATGATGAATCGAAATCTATCGCCGATGGCTCTTGAGCAACAACTCTACGTCAGAGTCGTCGGACGAGGACAAATCCTCGAGAAAAAATTTCCTTGCAAGGACTCAAATTCATGTATAAATCGCACCCGATCTCGCATGAACGAAAATTCATGTGCAAACCGTTCGATAAATTGAACTAGAAGGGGCAGAAAAGGACTCCCCGGCGGCGGTTGATCCGGGGCGGCGGCGACCGGGGACGGCTTGGCTGGGCGAATCCGGGGCGGCGGCGACCCGGGGGTGGCTCGGCTCGGCGGATCCGGGGCGCCGTCGAAGCAGCACGGTGCACCCGGGTCTGGAGCGGCGCGGCGGCGTCATTCCATCGACGGATATGGCCGGAATCGAAGGCGGTGGGCGGGCAGTGACGGTGCCGGGTGGCTGCGGGATGGGGTGGGGAACGCAAGCAGGCTTCGCTCTCACGAGATACAGGCACCG
>NC_057804.1:661269777-661275437 GCF_018294505.1 Triticum aestivum
TTACCACGCCCCTCAAAAATTTATAAAGGTGGAACACATTTACGGTGTCTGTTCGATCCATCTTTTACGCAAAACCATAAATTGATGATTATTTTACAAGTCACGCCATACAAGAGACGTGATAGAGATGCTCTTAGCCGTCCGGCCTATAGAAACAATAGAGTGATGTACTACTGTAAAAGGTCTCAAACACTAAGAGCGTCCGGCTCAAGAGAATCGCTCCGCTGCAGCTCAACCCGCGGCCACCCTCCGCCAATAATGCCGCCGCCGGGGAAGAAATTAGGCCAACTCCACCGCGCGACCCTATCCTATCCGCCCCCGTCCGTTTGGGGTAAAAGGGACAAAGGAGGCGGCCCAGCGCGCGGGCGCAAACGGACTTTTGTCTGTTTTGTGTCCGCTTTCGACCCATCCGCGGTTCAAGTTTGCGCCGCTTTTGGGGTGAAACGGACACCACGCGGACACCCGGGTCGTCTGCGCGTGTCCTTCCCTGGCCCGCCCGTCGGTGGCACAGGACGGGCCTTTTTCTATCCGCCCCCTCCTCCCTTCGGCCGCATCCACTCCACTCTTCCATACTCTTCCCCTCTCTCCCCCTCGCCGCCGTCAGCTGCCTGCTGCCATTGCAGCCGTGCACCTCGGACGCGCGCTTGCCCAGCCCCTCCCTCTTGTTGCCGCCCAGCTACCCAAGCACGGCCACCTTGTTTGCGCACCCGCCGGCCGGATTTGGGGCGGATCCGGTCAGTCTTGAGCTCGCCCGGCTGTGGGAGGCCGGGCCGCGCCATGGACTGGTCGGGCACCTTGCCGGAAGGCCCTGGCAGGGCCGCAAGGCCACATGCAGGCAGTGGCTCGTCCTCTAGCCGCTCGGATCTGCACCGTCGGTGGTCCGCCGGCAGATACGCGAATGGCGGCCGGCCGGGCTCGGTGCTTGCCCAAAAGCTCGTCGGCGCACCGTTGCCCCTCATCAAGTGCGACCACTGCCCAAGGGTGGTCGTGCGCCGCGTGTCTACAACGCCGGAGCATTCCGGATGGGTGTTCATCAAGTGCTTAAACGATGGGGTATGTGCTCTTTTAGCTTTGGTGCATGTTTGTGCTCTTGGATTAGACTAGTGGTGCTAACTTTAAGTTTTATTGTGTAGACCGGATGCAAGTTTTTGTATTGATAAGAAGAGTACATCGATATGTTGATAGAGCGAAATGTAGTGCATGTTCGTGCACTTTTAGCTAGCCTAGAGGCTTTAGATGAGACAAGTGCACTTGTTGTTAGATTAGAGTCTAGGCGAAGAAGCAACAAGGCATGATACTACGTGTGAGAAAGCAACGTCGACTTCTGGCTTGAAGAAGAAAGGAGGGGGCTACGTCGTGCCTCCTCCACAGGTCAACAATGAGTGCATCGAGAAGGCGCTAACCCAACTCAAGGGAGCAGTTATGGAAGTTGGGTATCTTCTCAAATGTATTCTTGTGGTTCTTATTTTCTTTGGCATTGTTTACTAGTCAAAATGTGATGATGTATTGTCATGTATCGAAAATGAATGATAAAAAAAGTTGAAGGACTTGCAAAGAAATATACGCGGACAGGATGGGGCAAATGGATGCGGCCGCGCGCTGGGCGCACGGCCACCGCAACCCAGGACAGGTCCGGACACGACTCCAAACCCCTACCCAAACGGACAGAATTTGGACAAAACGGACGTCTGTTTGGGGTCGCGTGGTGGAGTTGGCCCTTAAGCTTCGATGGGGACGGAACAGGGCGTCGATCCTTGCATCCATGGCTCCATCAGCGTCCTCAGCGGAGCCTACCCACACTGGGGCTTCGATCAAGCGTCCACTGCTCGACAGGTAGCGGGGTACCTCGACCGTCCACTGCTCGACCCCGGCCACGCAATTAAGCGGAAGCAGCCAGCGCCAGTGAAGGGGATGGCGACCCACAGCTAGGAGAGCGTACTGCCCAACCATCATTGTACTGGATCGTTCGTACTAGGGGCGTGGATGGCTTCCCGCCGGATACATTTATTTTGAGACAAAAAGAGTACGAAATTGCTTTACACACAACACTGCACGCACGATCTGCGAACGATGCATCCTCCCCGACAGCGATTCCTGCATGCACGCTAGCTTTTGATGCTGCCAAGTAGGATCGTGCAGGCGTCGGCTGTAAATTTGTCATCCGTGTAGCAGCGCTGAAGAGAGTACACTAGATACCCATTCTAGCTTTTGCTCGAGAGCAAGGCCGATAGAAGCTTTGTGTATTAAATTTGTGTATTTAAATTTGTGTTATTTCGGTACTCCCTTCGTTTCTCTTTATTTCGCGTATTAAATTTGTGTTAATTAAGTCAAACTTTGCAATATTTGACCAAATTTAGATTTAAAAATATCATTGTCCACGGTACCATATTGATGACTATGAAACTACATTTTCTAATAAATCGAACAATACTTATTTGACATTGTGAATGTTGATACTTTTTTATAAATTTGGTCAAAGGAGACATACTTTGACTTTGTATAAAACTTATATGCAGACTAAAAAGGATAGGAGAAATTATAATACTGTAATCCAAATATGAGAGTATCCAATATTTTATTCGATTAAAGACGCTTTTATTATATTAAAATGTAGCATCAAGCGAAACACTAGTAGAAAACAGGGCATTTGTTCCGGTTTGTAAGGGTCTTTTGTTCCGGTTTAAGAACCGGGACAAAAAGATCGGTACTAATGCCCTCCCCCTTTAGTCCTGGTTCTTACACGAACCGGGACAAATGGGTCTCCACGTGGCCACTGCGGGCAGCCCAGGCAAGGGGGCCTTTGGTCCTGGTTGGTGACATGAACCGGGACCAAAAGGCTTTCACGCGTCAGCAGCTGGCTGGAGCTGAGGTTTTTCTTTTTTTTAAAAAAAGTGGCTGGTTTAGGGCTTTTGGGGGTTAATTTAGGTTGTTATTAGCTAGTTAATAGAGAGAAGTGTCCTCTTTTATATCTAAGTCATTGGTTTATCAACGCTACTGCTATGTTCATTTCACCCGCTGATATATAATAAGTCATGCTTGCATCATACATCATCATATATAATAACAAGTCCTACTAATCATGCATCATCATACAACTTCTATTCGTTATTAATAACAAGTCATACGATCATCATCCTCATAGTCATCGAACCAAACCCTACATAATTGTTCTTAGCACATGATCATCAGTATCAGGTAGGACCTAAACACCCTTAAGGTAAAATAGCATAAAACAATATAGACCCTGACACTCCATTACGAAGAATGAAGATCATCCTATCTCCAATTCTTGCGCTTCGCTTCCTTTTGCTTCCAAAAAGCTCCTTATGAATGTCCATACATTTTTTCCATTCTTTGATTGTCATGTCTCCACTTCTTTTAGAAATCCGATATGGACAGTTGAGATTCGTAGGATGACCTGGTTGTATGTTCAAAACATCAAGGTGACCGTGCGTATACATCAGATGAGGCACACAATCATTCAGGATTATCTATTGAAAAACATAGTGTTGAGGAGTTACCGTAGGTAGTTACAATCATTCATAATAGTAAAAATATCTTACCAGGGTATCTCCATGGTAGTTACCGTAGTTCAACACATGCACTAGTGGCACGTATTGACCATAATGTTAAGGAGTTCGATTGTAGATATTGTAATTCTCATGATCAGTACAAAATGCGATCAGATGATTTTTCTCCTTATAAGTTAATTCGGAGCCATCGGTGTAGTGGGTTTTGTCTACCATCTTTCGCACATTCTTTGAAGAATGAAAATAAGCTGTCAATGAAAATAAGCTGTCAACTATTTTGAAATAAACAATATAAATTACTTAATAACTATGTTTGAGAAGCTCACATGGGGGAAGAATTGGAAGTGTATCCACAAGGACCCAAATGTCCATATTGTCTTGCTCGATTGTAGGATCACCAAGATCCATGGTGACAAGCATACCCTTATCAAAACCATACATCTTGCAAAGTGCTTCCCAATTTTTGCAACCAAAATGGGTTACACTCTCAGCATTGTACAGTTTTACTTCAAAATCCACACCATGATGGGTCCTTAGGTGAATTTTTTTGATTTCCATACTTTCATGGTCTTCAAAACCCATCCTCTCCAAGACATAGCGTCTTGCATAGCATGGGATAAGCTAGTTGAATTGGAAAAGATGAAAAATACACGTTAAAATAGTTGAAGTCGTGCTTAATTACGAAAAAAACTATTGTCATCGTTGCGTACCGTATGAACATCGAAGGTCTCCTCGAGCTTAATGTTGAAGCACCGATCGTCAGCTAGCTCAAGGAACCTGTCACACATACCTCGGTCGTCGTGGCACCAGTCGCACTCCGCCGGGCGGTTTTCGTCGTCCGAGTACGACATTTCCGGCCTATGTTCATAATTCAAATATTAAACTTGTACAATTAAATATATGTACTAAAAAACTTAAATTAGATCATTATTATTAATCACGGGTTGACTATCGGTGATGGTATAGCTCCTCCTTTCATTCCCGAGTGCATTATTACACCAAATTGTCTAGCACACGGGAATGAAGGAGAAACTACCCCCACGATGGCATGGATGATGGAGGGGGCTCCTAGATTTCTGCATAGAGTGCTCTTCAATTTTAGCATTCAAAGTAGGAGTACTTTTCCAGTATGAGCATTCAATAAGCAAAATCAAATCGTAAAATAAAGTAGTATTCAAATTAGCATGCATTCAATTATAACCAAAAGTACATCATCTCTTGTGTCCGTACATCGTCGAATATTATCACTAATACTCCTCGAATACTATCATACATATAGCATCGCTAATACAGCTAGAACCGTAGCGCCCGACGGGTATAGTCGCGGGCGGTGGACACCCAAAGATAAGGAACCATCACAGGATCATAGCTCCAGTGAGATCCCTGAAGAATCTGCCAGGTATTGTCGAACCTGCCCTCCAATGCAACCATATAGCGACGGACGTGCTCGTCCTCTTCGCTGACACGGTGACGTACCACCTCCGCGGTGTCCGGAAGCCTCGACACCGTCACTGGCCCACGCGACGGCTACCAAACAAAGATCGGGTTAACAACGGGCTGCCTCTTCACCAACCTATGTCCCCCGGAAGGTAGCACCTCCCAATACCAGCCCGACGGAGCCCAGTCCCGGACATGGCCCTGATCAAGCAGGGCTCCACCGTCGAGTCGACAACGAGGATGCGGGATAGGCATCGTCGACATCAATGCGGGAACTACTTCTATATATAGTAAAATAAAGTAGTTTTATTAATTAAATCAACTAGTTCAACTATACTAAATCACTTCCTACAAATAAATAAAGTAGTACTTCTATATATAGTAAAATAAAGTAGTTCATTAAATCAACTAGCTAGTTCAACTATATATTAAGCACTTACTATAAATAAAACAAAGTAGTACTTAATAAAAATAAACTAGTTTAATTATAGTTATATTATTTTTCTAACTAATTATATTAAACACTTTCTCTTCTTATTTTCCTTTTTCCTCTATTCTAAATATGAACGTATTCATAAATGACTTTGATCACGCATAATTTTCCTATACATACACAATATGAACATATACATAAATTGACAAAGAAAATTCTATGAACAAAAAATCATTAAAATTCTATGAACAAAATTACAA